>NW_018164643.1:12998-16237 GCF_001263595.1 Phalaenopsis equestris | reverse complement strand
ATATATATATATATAATTTACTTCAGGTATACCCTACCCTTAAATTGGAAAAAAATATTGCATCCAGGTGTACTCATGTCCGGATGGCCACTTATGGGGTGCCATGTCACCCACAAATGAAGATGTATGGCGATATGGTGCCCCATGATTGGTCGTCCAGATGAGTCCGAACACCGTATTTTCTCCTTAAATTGATACGAAACACTGGACTGTAAAATTTTGGGAAGAAAAAAAATACTGACCAACGAATAAATGGACTATAAAAATAATGTTTGGTTATATATAAATACCCCCCAACAATCATGATACTTGGTTGTGACATTATTTAGATTTTCCAAACAATAAAAAAAAAATGCATACATACCACTCAATTTTTATGTATTTACACGTTTAACACAAATTTCAATTTTTACACATATGTCATCTTATCTTACCTATATATGAAAAGATGTATTTCATTTTTTTTAAAGTTAAGACGGCATATTTTTGATGTGATATGAAAGATTTGGGTAGTATAATGCAACAAAAAAAAAAAGTTGTTGGATATGTAAATACACCAGATTTGAGTGGCATATATGTAAATGCCAAAAAAAAAATGATATAACCAAAAATTTGAGCTAATTAAGGATAATGACTTTTTTGTTGGCTTGTATCTGGTAAAGTTTTATGCACTGTTACCTGCATGCATCACATTCTTCCTTTCTCATCAAAAAATATATGAAGGAAAATATACATACATACCACATAATTCTCATGTATTTGCATACCAAACACCTAAATTTAATAAATACATTTATAACATTTTGATGCCATAAATCCATGCATGAAAAGACATGTTCAACTTTTAAAGAGTTGGTAATATTGATATTTTGATGTGACGTTAAAGATTCGAATGCTTCATATATGTAAATATGAAAGTTTGAGTGTTAGATATGTAAGTAGAAAAGAATCGTGTTGGTATTTATGTTAAATGCCCAGATATCAAATACCATGCTTAGTTATGGTAGCTGTGATTGCTGCATTAACATTTTAAAACTGATCCAGACTTCCTCATAATATGTTTTTAGTTCTCAAATGCATGTTTGATGGAGATGATAACATGTAGGGAATAGAAATAATTTTCAATACTTCTAAACTACAAAACCAGCAGAGATGATGATACAACAGATCAAAGGATGATAAAAAAACCTAATACTAAGGTTGAAAATGTAAATTAAGCAATAGATAATGATAAAAATAAATAATAAAATGAACATAATAAAAAATGTCATAGGATGAACAATCTCACTCAAATCAATATCCCTTCATAATGAAGGTGCACATTTTCATATTGAACACCTAATCTTTGACATATACTAAAATAACATCTAATTCTTAGTGATCATGTCATTAGTTTTCGATAACAATTTTACACAGGTCGTTGACTATCTAATGTAACCCTCCATTTTTCACAACTGTGAAAATAGGATGTTGCATTGACAATGTTATGTTATAATGATAGTGATATATAAGCAAATATCAAAATTTTGACATTAGATTATCTAAATACATAAAAATTTCTAATATTATCCATCTTTCTAAACACATCAACTCAACATTATGAAATCAAATAATAGCAGATATTTGAGGTTAACATATAATGTGGTGCAGATTTATTCCATTTTATTCCATTTCTAGTTATTCATGTTAGCATAACGCACCTATCTGTCATATAAGGATCATACTACAAGCTTCAACAATCAAACACATTCCTAAACCACTCAGTTTTCAAACAAGAAAAAAAAAGTTTAATTTACGCTAAAAATGGATATAATCACTCATAAAAAGCTAAAACAAGAATAAATTACAATCCTTCTGCATGGAAATACAGAAAGCCATGAAGAGTGAGGGTAACACTTCAACAAAACATCTGATGAAACAAAAATAATCAAGCAAAATAATATCAAGATTGAACTTTACCAGCAAGCCAGAGTAAATCAATCAGAACATAGATTTTTGGAAGAATTCTTCCACAATTCCAACTCAACTTCAAATTCTATTCACAATCATGACTCAACATGTATTGATTCCATCCTTGCAATCCCTTGTTAGGTTATTGAAGGTCTCCACTCGCACCTTCGCCCTGTAGAGAACCTCTGTATCCACCGCCACCCTCATATAACCGTCGAACTGCACAGGCCGCCCGCCATTGAGAATCATCGTCTCGTTGTACCACTCACTGTTGTTCCCCCACAGCTCCTTATAGTCTTCCAGTAAATGAACCTTGTAGTGAGATCTCAGCTTATCAAAGTAATTGTAAAAAGGCTCATTTGTAGCAATATAGAGATTTCTCCAAGGGGTCACCAACTTGGTGACCTTCTCCACCAAAGATTCCGGCGAAGTGTCGCTATCCAGATTAGGCCACAGCTCCTTGTTCATGGTTTTCTCTCCTCGTACTACATGAAGAGCATCATAATCCCAATCCATCTTTCCGGCGATCTCAGAGACGATGTTCATCAGTCGCTTCGACTTCCAAATGGCATGCCATGGACGCTGGATGTACTTCGCCGCCCGGCCCTCGCAGACCCTGTACCAGTAATTCTCCGGCTCAGGGCCTTCAAATTGTCTCCAAACTATGGTGCTCTTCTCCTTTTTGAGCTGCATTGGGGTCACCTTGTAGGTAGGCACTTTTCTGAAACTAATCCGGCTAGAGCTGCTCTTCTGGTTTTTGCCACCGGATCGATCCCATTTCCTCCAGTCCCTGAGGAAATCCACCTCCTCCACAACTGAAGCTGTCTCCTTCAGATGCTCGAAATCGAAGTAAAACCTGAAATCCTTACCATCCTCGTTCTCTCCTGTAGAAGTATAGCTTCCGGCGAGGCATACGTTGAGGTCCATGACGAAGGTACGGTTAAGGAAATCGGCTTCGCCGAGGCCGCAGAGGAAGCTCCATAGATAATGATTCATACTCTTGCAGTGGTCACCGCCACGGGTGTAGTACAGGTACCTCCCCTTGCGGAACTCTGATTCAGATCCGACGGTGGGGATCGTGTCGTTGATGTCCAGATCAGGGATCTGGATGGTCGGTGGAGATGCGGCGCGACGGGGACGGCGGGCGGCGTTGATGCCGGAGCGGAAATTTCCGGCGCGAATGACCTCGAAGGTGCAATTCTCAGTGGGAGAAAGGTGAAAGCGGCGGTAGTCGCGGTATCGTCGCCATGATTTCTCGAAGCGGGTGCGGAAGCGGCAGGCGGGGGCGC
>NW_018164643.1:0-12890 GCF_001263595.1 Phalaenopsis equestris | reverse complement strand
CGGTGGCTGGTGAGGGGGGAGAGGCGACGAGATCTTCGCCGGTGGGAAGAAGGGAGTCGTCGGTGGCGAAGGTGGAGTTGGGGAGAGTGGCGGAGAGGGATTTGGTGATGGCTTTGGAGGTTTGGAACCATGGGTCAGGGGGTTGGTAGGTGACGGCAATGACAGAGAAGACGAGGACGGAGATGACGAAGATGGAGAAGCAGAGGTTGCCGATGAGCTTGACGAGTTGTTGTCCCGCCGCCGGGAGCTCCGGTGGGGTGCTTCCGGCGCCGAGCTCCTTCATAGTTGATGATGAAAAAGTGTGTGGATCTAGAAATCCTGGAACGGTTAGGGTTAGGGTTGCGTGAAGTGGAAGGGAGACGAGGGTTTGGTGGCGGTGAGCGAAGGAGAAGAGGGGGAGCAGTGGTTGGAAGGGTGGCGGCGAAGTGACGGCTGCGGTGACGGGATCAGTATGGATGTGGACACCGCCAAGTGAAGAGAGAGTTTGGTTTGTAGGTTTTGAAAGTGATGGCAAGTGCTGAAGGGGAATGGTCGTGTGAAGTTTTACTGGATCACCGGGGTGTTACGGGAACTTGACAGAAAAGGAAAGCAACGCTGTATATAAGTTTATATTTTAAATGGAAGGAATAATGTATGTATGATGAGAGCATTCGTGTCAATTGATCAAGCGTATAAAATAATTTAAAATTTTACATGAACTTATTAATATATGATGGAAGAATTATGTATTATATTTTATAAACGCTGTATATAAGTTTATATTTTAAATGGAAGGAATAATGTATATATGATGAGAGCATTCGTGTCAATTGATCAAAGTGTATAAAATAATTTAAAATTTTACATGAATTCATTAATATATGATGGAAGAATTATGTATTATATTTTATAATTATAACCCGAGGGGTGAGTTTAAAAAAAATATTATTTAAATATTAGAAATTATCTAATATTTGATTTGGTTTAATGGTGTGTCAAGGCCAAAGTTAAAAAAATAAATCCTAAAAAACAATTTAAATATTTGATGGATGAATTAAATCACCATCTAACCCGATTTAAGTTTTTGCTTGGAAAATTTAAAAGGGGCAAAAAAATCACGGGGTGTGGCTCAATGAAATGATTACACAAATACTAATGTCAGTTATAAGACTTTACCCTTGAATAACAGAAAATAATATTACGCAAATGGGATGCGACTTTCACTAGATAAGTGGCAGAAAATGCTGAGGAAATGGCGGTGACCCGACTGCTGTGAAAAAAGCTAGCAATAGGGGTCGTGTACTAGAAAATCTGTTGTCAGTGTCTTTGGTAATGGTGGCTAGCTAGATGGCGGTGGTCGGGAAGCAATAACAGTGGCCTTGCGGTTGGGTTTGTATTGCCAAGTTGCTTAGTTTGAGTATATGTTTGCTGAAATCAGAGCTCGAATATCTCTAATTGCTTCTTGCTAAAAATACTTTGAGATTCACGTATCATAACAAAATTTTGAGTATGTATTAGTTGCTCCCATATTTACATAGTATGGGTCACGATTTGGAATAAGAAGAAAAGTTGCTCCTATTACCATCGATAGTGGTGGCCAGATGGTAGTGGTCGGAAAGCAACAACGTTGGTCCCTAAGGTTAGGTTTGTCTTGCCGAGATGTTAATTTTGCTGAAACCAAAGCTCGAACAATTATGAATTCATATTTTTTGGCTATGCATGGATGAGTAAGATCATTATAAACAGCAAAGATTAATAAGCAACAAAATAAAAAAAAAACAAAATTTATTTGCAACAAACATAAATTTATATTGTCATTAGCTTAAGTTTCACTACAAAGCAAATAAAAAATATTTTAGATAGTTTTTGGAAGGCGAAGGGGTCATGTTGTAAATGTCGCATCTAGGTGGGGATTAAGAATTTATCTCCCTCTCTCTCTCTCTCTCTCTCTCTCTCTCTCTCTCTCTCTCTCTCTCTCTCTCTCTCTCTCTCTCTCTCTCTCTCTCTCTCTCTGCTGCACTTTAGGATTTCCTTCCGCAGTAGCAAAGCAAAAACGGTGCTATTTCAAAGTTTATCCATTACAGTTATTACTATCCCTGCAAATAAGCTACACGTAATAATGTGATTATTGGTAGCGAACAGTTCAAGAGTTTGTTCTCTGTCTCTCTCTACATTTATAAATATAAGAATTGATTCATGATTAGCAGGCAAAAGAGAGAGGAGAAGCAAAAGAGTTTCCAAGAGATGGAAGCAAACCGTAGAAGAAATGGAGGAGATGAGGCACTGTCGAGGAAGCTTCACATTGTTTATTTCCTGAGCTGGAATGGAAAGATGGAGCAGCCTCACCTCATCTCTCTTCACAACCAAAATAATAATCCTCTTCACCTTCGAGGTACTCTCTCTCTCTCTCTCTCTCTCTCTCTCTCTCTATTTATATATTTTAACTAATGTCTGTACATATGAGATTCATACAACATACAGACTTTAAGAGACGGCTTTCTGAGCTCAGGGGAAGAGAAATACCAGAATCCTTTGCATGGTCATATAAGAGGTTTGCTTGTTAATTAATAGCTTAACGATCATTTCCTTGTAATTTAACAAAACACAACAGACATTATCTAAATATTAATCCAATCTACCAGTCTATAAACATACAGCTACCTCACATCTAGAATCAACTTAAAAGAAATATTATCCACATCTATTTAATGCATATTAAAATTACCATGTACTAAGATTTTTGCAGGAAGTACAAAACCGGGTATATTTGGCAGGATGTCACCGACGAGGATGACCTGATCCCCACCACTAACCATGAATATGTACTAAAGGGATCAATCAAAATCACACAAAAAATAAAAGAAGAGAAAGAAGCAAAGCCTGTTACAGAAATGAACAAGGAGTCGTCGATACAAACATTAGCCTCAACTTCATCTTCAAGGTCCCAGAAGGCTGATGGAAGAACCGAAGTTTTCAAGGTTGATGCATGGAGGGAGGATATCAAAAGATTAAAGAAGCAGAAGAATGAAGAAATTATCATGGAGAATGAGATGAAGTTTCGTGGAGTTGGAAGAAAGAAGGGAGATGGTAATGGTGGTTGCAAGTGGGGATCAATTATGAGTAATCTGCTGAATTGCAGAACTGTTGAGATGAGGGAACAGTAAAAAGAGAAAGATCAATACATAATTGTCGTTTCTGACGATGCTTCAAAATACATTATAATTGTATATTACAATGTGTATAACAGAAGAAAAAAAAAGGTTAGATAAAAATTTGAAATTTAAATAGGAAAGCTTGAATTTATATATTTTTATAAAAGTTAAGTGACAAGCATATAGAAAATCGGAAGGAATATAAGAATTTAAATTGGAGATAGGCTGAGTTATAGACTTTTCATTTATCACGATCTAACAAACACTAGGGCATCGAAGCCTATATACCAATATTGAATAGCAGCTACCAGCAAAACTCTTCTTAAGGTTTGGCAACTTCAAATCTCAACCAATTGTCTAACAAGTGAACATGTAAGAATCTTCAGCCACATGCGTCATATGTCTATATGTAGGAGTGTAAACGAACCGAACACGAACTAACAGAGCTAGTGTTTTTGTTTAATCCATTTGAAATTTAATTTTTTTGAAATAGACTCGTGTTTGAATTTGTTCCTAAAGTCGCTATTCATGTTCGGTTCGAATTGTTCGAAATTAGTTCGAATTGTTTGAATTATTTGTATTATTCGAATTATTCGAAATATTCGAATCATTCGAATTGTTTGCATTGTTTGAATTGTACAAAATTGTTTGAAATTGTTTAAAATGTTATGAAACCAAAATATTATAAATGTATAAATAAAATTTTAGGTGTTAGAAATATAAATACATAAAATGATTTGGACATCATGTAGTCCAAATTTTTCCAAAAGAAAAGAATCATATCCAAGAAAGCTTAAAAAATATAGCTATTTTTTATAAACAATTGCAGACACCAAAAAGACGAATCCAGAAAAATATAAATGAATCTAGGATGAGCTTTTAGCTTGTAATTATTTATATTATTATTAGAAAATACTAATATTTTACTAGTACAAAATTATTTAAAGGAAAAAAAACAAAGAATTCTGTTAGCATGCATCATTCAACAAAATTCCTGCTAATAATATCCATAAATTTATAAAGCCTAAATATCATAAATATAAATATATAATTTTACTTGTTAGATATGTAAATACATAAATATTGCTTAACAGAATGTAAATTTTCCAATCTAAACTAGAAATTGAGATGTCATTGTTATTCAAGTCCTAAACCATACAAGCTTGGGGATAAATTAAAAATAAAAAAAAAAGTAAAAATAGGCTTCATTCAAATACTATCATGTAACATGGGAAAGGTTGGAGGGCTATTCAAGTAAAAATGAAAGATGGATGATATATAGATAATTATATCATAATCATATTATTATGTATACAAATACCCCTACTAAAATAAATGCAGATACATAAATAAATAGAAGAAGAAAATACCTCAAGTTTTATCGATACATAAATAAAAGGATGCATATAAAAAGTAGATATCAAATGGTGAGCAGAAACATGCAACAGTTCTACATGAAAAGATGCATATGAAGTACTTCAGAGCAAACAACAAGTAGAGACCAAACAGTGAGCAGAAACATGCAATGATAATAATATAATTTAACGAAGCCTCCGAGCTTCTCTTTCAGATTCTAGAAGGGTAAGGATGTCTCCTTCCCTGACTGGACCCTTCACATTTCGCATGATTAATCGTTTTGGATCATCCATAAATTTGACCCGGACTTGGGTCACCTGACCTCTAGAACCAGTTCTCCCCATCACCTTCACAACAACAGCCAGCTTCACCTGAGAATCCATCTTCTGCAGTTTTCAAGTTAAATCTGTAAACACGTAGAAATGTGAGGTTTGTATGTAAACAAGTGTAAGCAGTTTATGTACTATCAATAGTATAAAAGGACTAATATGCGGAGTTAGACAGAAAGAGACATGAATAGACTTCATATATATCATCATCATGTGAACAAAAACACATTTTGCAACCCTACATCAAACTAACTATTTAAACCAACAAGTCTAAGGAGGTTAAGAAATTCTAGTTGTTCAAGTAGCTCAAAATCAAGGAGACCTTCCGCAGAAAGAGAATAATTTTAAAAGGAAAATGTTATCCACAAAGCGCTAGAATTGGTACTCTAAAACTTTCTAGACTGCTTTCGATTCTCATGTATGTTGGGTTATTAGTTATATTTATTTCCTTTCCTTTCCTTTGAAGCCTTGAGCAAAACAAACAATCGCTCAGATCTAATTTATTAGAGCACTGGTATATCATTGTAATATCGTTTGATTCTCAGCATGAGATAATCTTCCTGTTTATATACTTTTGTTGGGATACTTTTTTTCTTGTGTGCTACATTAGAATTAGTTTCTCACAATGACAATATCAATGGAAAGAAGACGAGCAATAGGCGGAATTTTGGAGTTTTCCCATTATATAACATAATCAAGCACAAGATTTTGCACGCCTAAATATAATCTCACAAACTTTAATGTGATGAAGCTCTGAAATCAAAATTTATCAGTTTGGTTTCTTTTTCAAGGAATAAAAAAGATTTCAAATTTAATTTTAGAATCAAATTATTTTTGCTTTAGAAGTGAAAAGCCGCCAACTTTATCAGCAACTTGTTTATGAACTTCAAATTTCTATGCATGAAGGATTCACTCTGAAATTTTTATGTAAAGTTAGAATATTTTCCTGTGATCAGATTAATCTCCAGTATTTCAATAAGCCGGTCACCATGGAGCAATACGCTTGTTAATGCCAATCGATATTACAAAAATTTTACATAGCTGAACATTTCATGTCAGAAATAGCTGAGAGGCATACTGATTTCAATTTTTCAATTGCATGCATAAAAATACAAAAAAACTAATGTTGTTTGAACTCGGATTTTTGAACTCGGGCATCTCATTAGAAAAATAGATTAATTCTGAATGACTAACTCATCAAAATGATGGATAAAAGTCTAATCACATGAAAATGTCTTAATGTAGCATCCACAAAAAATACTTAATGAAGCATCACATTAAAAAATAAATTGCAACAACATGATCAACAAATCAAAAGCAGTGAAGATGAGCATAATCACATGAAAAATAATTGTATGATAATTACATAATCATGATGATAGCAAATTATCACTAAAAAAGATAGAAAAAAAATAGAATTCTTATTTCAAAACAATTTTAAAAATATTAGAAATTCTTTTAAAAAGTTACCTTTCTTCATAAAAAAATTAAACAAAAGTGAACAACTGTGTGTACAGATGGCCCTAAACAAATTACAAAGCATTTTTGCATTCAGGATATCATTGTAAGAAGCCAACATAGCTTGTCAGCCATCTTGAATCTCAAAATAGAAAGATAGACACACATGGATGAATAAGCAAGCAAGTAAATAAATTAAAATTATATATAATGTATATTGGAATTAAGTGTATGCAAGTGTAAATAGATCAAAAATCTGAACAAAAACTGCACATGTATACTGGATTTAAGTGTTATCTATTTAAATATATCAGGATTTGGGAGAATTAGTAAACCTATATGTAGAATTTAGGTATTGCAAAAATAAATACTTGATACTATGAGCATATATTCAGAATTTATATATTAGATAGATAAACACTTAAAGATTAAAAAAAAAAAACAGCAAATATACAATTGGAATTTAGTTATTAGACATGCAAATACTTGGGGATTTGAAATATGTACAATTAATTTGAAGTATAGGTGTTATATATATAAATAATATGGACTTTCATATAAATCGTCAAAGTTACATCCAGAATTTAAGTTTTACTAAGGTAAACACTTTGAAATCTAGTAAATCTGCCAGTTTATACTCAAGATTTAGTATTAAGTGCGTAAATACACTAGTTAATAAGCAAGATCAGCAAGCTTGACTTTAAATTTAAGCAGAATATGTAGATATATTGCAACTAAACAATCTCCACATATATATTTTAATTGAATAGCATATCAAAACCTAGAAATCAAGTATTCGACCATTTGGATGCACATATTTTATAGATGAAATGTTATATATGTAAATACATCAGATTTGGAGAATCCTGAAATTAGTTAATAAATTTTCAGGGCCATACATTTAAATACACCATAATTTAATGTTTAGCACAAGTAATTTAGATTTAAGTGTTAAGTATGCATATAGGATGAAATTCAACAAATCTGAAATCCTATAAACGTGTTAACAATAACACAACCTAATGATGACTTATACAAGCTCTATATGGAAAGATAGATGAACACTGAAGGTTTGAAGAGATATATAGGAGGATTTGAGCATCACTTCACAGGATTTGAGCATCAAACACATGGGTAAGATTTAATGGGTAGTTCTAGTAGCAGGGTTTGAGCATCACTTAACATGATTTCATTGAGATATGGGTAAGATTTCAACAACATTTAAACAAGTTTAAGGAACTATTCAGTTAGCAAGATTTGAGCATCAAACACATGTAAAACAAGGATATCGAATTTCAGCAAGACAATAAGATGTGAATCTTGATTTCGGTCAAAAATTAACGAGGATTAGAAAATAATGAATGAATGAGATTATTGATTCAAATACAAATCACGAGAGGTCAAGAGACTAATAAAAAATCCCAGAAGAAAATCCATAGGCGAAGAAGTAAATGGAATCAAATATGTTAGCTTATTTGAAGGTCGGATCAAAGAAACATAGGGATGGATTAATAATATTTTGGCGAATGAGGATTTATGGGAGACTTGGAAAGGGAAGAAACTTATTATTTACAACAGTAAAGGAAACAGGACAAGCAAAATCATCTAAACAACGGTTGATTATGAACAAAGAATTTTAATACATAAATTTTTATGAATCCCAAATATCATAAATATATTAGGGAAACTCCTTCATAGAGTCTAAAAAAAAACATTGCAAGTGCCAAATGAAAGAAAACTGTTAGTATTGTGTCAAATATAGAAAATAAAAGTATTCAGAAGAAAATCCATAGATCAACTAAATGAAGAAAAGAGGAGAAACAGCAAAAAGCGCAGAGGAAAGAGGGGAAGAAGGGCTCGGCTAGGGTTTGGAAAAAAGAGAGAAGAGGGAAAAGCCGGCGCTTGCAATGCCGAGAGCGAGTTCCGTGCAGAGAGGGAGAGGCGATCCGACAAGGAGGAGAGCACCAACGAGGAGGAATCGCCGGCAAGGAGCGGTCGGCCGGCGGGTTTTGAGCGCGAGGAGACGGACCGAGACTAGGTTTCCAGCGAAACTTTCGGCGCTGGGAGAGAAAACTGTTAGTATTGTGTCAAATATAGAAAATAAAATTATTCAGAAGAAAATCCATAGATAAACTAAATGAAGAGAAGAGGAGAATGAAATCTCACTTCCAAAAGCTCAGATGAACGAGGGGAAGAAGGGCTCGGCTAGGGTTTGGAAAAAAGAGAGAAGAGGGAAAAGCCGGCGCTTGCAATGCCGAGAGCGAGTTCCGTGCAGAGAGGGAGAGGCGATCCGACAAGGAGGAGAGCACCAACGAGGAGGAATCGCCGGCAAGGAGCGGTCGGCCGGCGGGTTTTGAGCGCGAGGAGACGGACCGAGACTAGGTTTCCAGCGAAACTTTCGGCGCTGGGAGAGATAGGGTTCGGGGGAGAGGTTCATGCGATAGTTTAAATAGGAAAAAAAAATAATAAATTTTTTTTACAAAGTAGTAATAATAATAATTATTATTCAAATAAGCATTGTTTCACACATTTATAGCTGGTAGACATCCTTGCAGCGAAGTAGATGTCCCTCTTGGCCAAAATCAACGTTTCGGGCACAACGGTGTGGTTCGTTTCGTTATTCGATATCGTTCGGATAACATCGTCGATGATCAGGTCAAAAATACGTCGATTCAATTTTCGTCAGATCAGTTCATGCTCGGTCGATTCAAAATTTTGTTGAAGTTTTCGACAAAAAACGGCGCAAACAATGTGAATTGTGGTATTTTAACGTTTTGACTGTCTGAAACACGAAGTTTGTGTGCGTCAATATGCAAATTGTGCAAAAGACAATCCTAGGGCTTAAAGGTCATATAGAGGCTCATTTTGAGTTCCCTCGTGTTAGTTTCAACATTCTAAGTGTTAGAAATCAAGAACCACACGTGGAACTTCCAAAGAGTAAAAAGATGGTTTGGACTTCTAAAATGAGGTGGGTCTCATTTCCAGCGCTTTAAGATAGTCGAAGGGAGAATCCTAAGACTAGACCCTAAATCTTAAGAGGAAAACTCAATCTCACTAAAAAAAAGGTCAACACAACAGCATAGTAAATCCCCTTCAAAAAGCACCCCAACAGTGCTAGAAATCTTCCATAGAAAAGCAACAATAACATGAGAAATCCCCTTAGAATAATGGATTGATAATGCAAAAAGGAAGTTTAATTGACTACATAAACAAGGTAGGAGCACTTGTTACTAGAACGAGTAAGCTTTATTGATGTCACAAATAGGTTGAGTGACTCTAAGATGGGCAACAACAATACCAATGGGGAGCTCCACTGATCTCACAATCAGATCAAAAAACTTTGAGATGGGCAACAACAATGTCAAAGAGGAGCTCCATTGATCCAACTAATGGGCTAGCACACTTCACATTTTCCTCATCTTTTTAGCCTATTTATATGCTAAAAAAGGCCAAAAATTGGTAAAAAAAAAGCCAAAATATGGGCTAACCCTCAATAGGCTACATGAGCCATTCAATTTCGTAAATTTGAACAACATAAGCAAGCAATTTGCATGCCCATGCGGTTTTACGTAATAAACTGCGTCATGACGCCAAAAATCACATGTCCATGCAATCCCTCCATCTAGGTCAACTCCCAGGAAAGAATCCCACCGTTTGATTTCGTCTACATCCATTGTATGTTCCCGTCTCGTAGTTTGTCGAAAAGGTTCAATTATCATTCGGTGAAATCCTACATTTGTGTAGTGTCTCACGGGTTTGTTGGCCTGCTCCGCTGGTCTTACCTGACAGCCCAACCCATCGACAAAAAATACCTACATGTATGTCAATGCTAGGAATTGAATCTACGACCTCAGATAAGTAAAATACCGACAGAGCTACAATTCTTTCCATAAACATATGTAGATATATATATTTAAAAGGAATGGTCGGAGGTTATGATACGAGCCCTGACCATCTCTCATGCGCCTATAATTCGAGTACCACACCCTACAGTCAGGGGGAATCAAACCCCAAACCAGAGGGGACTTACAATTGACTAGCAAATGTCTGACCAACTGATCTGAGTATGCGACACATATATATTAAAAAAATTTAGATTTTGATATTTTGGGACGTCGAAGTTGACCTCACTTGAAAAAGAGGAGAACTGATTTATAATCAATAAATTTTCATCATATGAAACAAATCTCGAAGCAAGACATCTCATAATACTTTTCAAGCAAGAAATATCAATACCAAAATTAAAAAAAAAATCAAAAACTTTAATTTCAACAAACATACAGTCAAATTGACTGACTCGAGGAGACAAAACATAACAACATTACAGTTGATCCAATCCAGTCAAATCAAGTCCAAATTAAGTAGTTAAGACACTTTTGAAGCTTTAGAGCCCAATCGAAAGTCAAAACAGATTTTAAATCGAATAAAATTACTATTAAATCGAAAGTCTCGACAAGACAAATATAACGAGCCCAAGATCACTCAATTATAATATTTTAAAGGAATTTAAATATGTATGGAATGTTATCCACTCACAGGAATCTCTTTAGGTGGTCGAATGAAATGATCTAGATGCCTTCCTTATTTAAAGAGAGATCTTTTTTAGACTTTATAAATAGAGCTCTACCCTCTTTATAAAGGGGGGCTAGATCTTGAAAAAGAGGAAGATTGGAGCTTAGAGAAGAATGTTAAACTCTCATGCAATCGCCGACGCCATCAACCATCGCTTGTCAATCGCTCTTCACTATCACCTGTCACCTCCTACTCATTGTAACCAAGCCCTTGAGTAATCATTACATGTTATGCAAGTTATGCATAATCCCACTGTACGCTATGCAATAGCAAAACATCTTACGAAGCAGTGCAATGACACACTCCAAAGATGGTGACACGAAGCATCCAAAAGGTAATTTACAAACACATCCCGAATATGGTGCAATAATGCACCTCACGTACGATGCAACAACAAATCCTAATGATGGTGTAACGATGCATCCCCAAGATGGTGAAATAACACACATTGAAATATAGTGCAATGATGCATTCCATAATAACTGCTTTCAACAGTCGTACTCATAATACAATGACTTTCTCTCCTCGCAGCTTGTCATTATAGCGTACATGACTAACTACGAACTACAGGGCTCATAGCTCATGCAACTCCAACTCTAACATTTGTGGCATAAAAGACTTTATCACAACTCATACAACTCTTAACTAAGGTCTACATTGATCACATCTCATGCAACTTCTAGATGCAGCCTCTGTTGCTTATGGATATTGTCATAGCTCATGCAGCTCCTAACTTCAGCCTCTGCAACCTACAAAAATTATCACAACTCTTGCAGCTTCTAACACTGACCTCTATAGCTTACGGACATTATCATAGCTCATACAACTCTCAACTTTGGTCTCTATAGTTTATGAATATTATCATAGTTCATGGAACTCCCAACTATGGCCTACGTGACTCATAGCTCACGAAGCTCCTTACTTTAACTCTACGACTTACTGATATTATCACAGTTCATGCAGTTCTCAATTCTATCATATGCGGCCTATAAATGTCATTATATTTTTCTGTTATGGTCTATGTGACTAACTATGAACTACACAACTCACAAACGTCATTGCAACTCCCTATTATGGTCACTGCGGCCAAGCAATTCTTCTAAAACAACCATTTACGGGTCACATGACCAATTACTATTATGACTTTCAACTACGACTTGTACGATAAGCCGGCGCTACAACCACTGTCTAGAATATTCAAACAGATTCTTGCCTCCATAGTAATCAAATGTGGTCTTCACCGCCACAGTCACCAAATAGTACAAAACAAATGTTGGGATGATTACATTAGAAAGTAAGAGTACCTTCCTTGGGTAATTTAATATTTATTCAGTGAGCTAAGACATCCTAAATGTGGAGGGTCTATTAAATGTTTAAAAAGATAAATTCAAGCAATTATGATCATTTTAAATTTGGCCGTATCATGATCTACTAGCAACCACAAATTTATAAATTAGTTTTTTTCCTCATTGTTATGAAATTGTAGAATTTGTTCCCACTTGGATTGCTCTTAGGCAACCGCAGGTGTTCTAATTTGATATATTTTTTTTTGTTTTGATATGCACTTATTGTATTTGCTCCCACCAAGATGTTGTCATGAGCAACCACAAATTTGTTAATTGGTTGTATTTGCTCCCTCGTGTATGGCCACCTCGGCCAACCGTGGGTCTGCTTTTTTTTATAGATTCATGATGAGATATAAAATCTTGGGGGTTCTTATGGATGTCCATTGTGTTATTATAATTTCAAATATATACGTGTTTGATTGCTCGACAAACCAAAATCTCTTTTTTTTTTAATCATACGACCTTAGGGGTTCTTCTGGATATAAGTGTCAAAAAACTCGCCATTCGTGAGTAGCTTGTGTTTGACATGCTATGCAGCTCGTATTCGATTTGTTTAATAAGGAAACGAGCTAAAAATGAACCTACATATTAAACAAACTTATATCTGACCGTGTTCTACTTGTTTTGGCTCAAATTAACTACATATTATATAAAAGTTAAAATAATAATATTGTTGACCTCACTTTTGGTTGAGGTCT
>NW_018164642.1:85708-86124 GCF_001263595.1 Phalaenopsis equestris | reverse complement strand
TTAAGAGGATTCAACCAAAAGGGAGAAAGAGCACTAATTTGTCTCCTAAAGGATTCAACCAATTAGGACTAAAATTTGGCTAAGTGTTCTTAATAACACTAATTTGTCTCCTAAAGGGTCTTCACCAACATAATCTTTAAATTAAAAGACAAATGACATTCACCCTATTCTTAGGGATAATCAAGACATCAATATTCACTGAGCATCAGGATATTCAGGATGAATTATTAAGTAACATAATAAAGTGTAAATGAACCCAAGACCTTTTACCAGATATTAAGAAGGTTGCAACATGCATTTTGAGTTTTAGGTGGTGGAACAAGAAGACTCGCCAGGTACACTTTTACAGTTTACAACATTTTACAGTCTTTCTTGTACTTTCCTACTACTTTTCTTTTATGCTTGTATCATACTTA
>NW_018164642.1:74354-85069 GCF_001263595.1 Phalaenopsis equestris | reverse complement strand
AAGCCATAGGAATTTGAGGTTGTTTGCCTAGTGCAACATAAATCTTCAAACATATTTTTAGGCCTTTGTACAACTATATCGTATAATATAAGCTCTAAACTCATCTTAGGACTCCCAGGTAGTCGTTTGTCACGACTTAAATCCTCACATCTTCAAAGTTATTTGTGCTGATTGCTTCACACAAATGTAAATCCTAATAAATAAAAAATTGAAGGATGAAACATCTAAAAGATTTCTCCTAAATTGAAGCAAAATAATAGGATAGCTTGGGAAGTCACCGAAGTTCTCCTTCGGATCCGTGACATCCTCTAGTGTTTCCTCCTTTGGACTCCAAAACAAAATGTTCCAAATTTGAACCAATCCTCCTTCACACTTCTTGGTCCGATATCTTTGAAATGTCCTTACCATTTGAACTCCCTGAATGTAATTTTTCTTGATTTTTATCGAGAGTATTCTTAAGTAACTTCAGTTATCTATGATGTAATGTTCATCCTTCGGGATAGATACAGGATTTGAGGTAAAGCGCTCTTTCATCTAAACTATAAAAATTATGGGGTCAGTTTGACTTTATCTTTTTCAAAACTAAAATTTTTTAAAACGTCCTTCCGAAGCGGGCAACGGGATTTCAATTCCGATGACCGACAGCTTGTTACGGGCAAACCCCACACCAAAAATAATGCCGACATGAAGTTCAAAATCATTAAAGGCTATCTAGATATAACAATCCTCACCTTAAAAAAAAGAGAAAAGAAAAAGGAAAGAGAAAGAATTAAAAATGGTCCTGAAAAAGAAAAGAAAAGAAAAAGATGTGAGAGAAGCTTTAGGATATGCCTAATTAAAAATTGGCTTCACTTGAATCAACTTAAAGAAGAAGTCTTGGCTACATTTTCTAAACTTGTAGTTGAGTATTAAAATATTTAATAGTAAAGTTTCATGAAGTTCTTTTTCATATGAATATTCTAAGTGACTTTAATATGATGATTTGCAATTTTTTTCTTGAAAAGAATAGAGAATCAGAAATCTTCGACTTGATTGCTGGATATTCTTATACCTTTAGTATTAACTGGAGTTGTTTTGAATTTTTCTTAAGTTATGCTATTATGTTTAGTGGACTAAAGTATGGAAATCTAGAAGATTAATTTCTTTACCATAAGTCGTATTTTATTTAGTAAAGGAAGGACAAGAAATATATAAGTTTGGGGATTTTGATATACCAAAAATATATGCATTTTTAGGCCCATATTTTATACTCATTCATGGTGATATTCCATTTTAATGGAAGGTATTTTTCATGTTTTCTTGTAGGTTGTTGAGTTTTAGTACTTGGAGCAAAAAGGAAGCAAAGATGATGAAATTTGGAGTCAAAATGGAGAATATGAAAATTTATTTAGCGCCGACAGTGCCGTTTGACAGAGAGTAGCAAATTAAATAGAAGACCACTGACGCCAACGATGCTAGTGTTGGTGCAGACCCTATTTCTAGAAGATTCGACAAATTTAGACATTTTTTGAAGAGTTTTTGGATGCAGCTATGGGAGAACCGACTCTAGGTTTTATTTGGAGCCGAATTTGATTAGAAAAGTGACTCTTCCTGACTTCTGATGACCCAAAATTTAACCTCTTACACACCACATAGTCTTCCATTTAATTCCACAACCATTTAGAGTCCATTACTCTTATAATTTTGAGTTTTTGTGGTGAGATTAAGTGTGAATTCTTCTCTAAGAGTTGTTAGAGAAGGAGAAAGTGAGAGATTTCTTAGGAGGGGCTACAAGGAATTTGCTTTGAGAAAGAGTTTCAGATAAGTGTTGTTTGTTTAATAGTGTTGTATGAACTTTCTTTTATATATGAAATTTGTGTTTTGTTGTATCTTTCGCATGAAGTCTGAGTAGTTTCCTTTGTCTTTCTCCCTACTCTGAAATATGGTGATATGAAGAGATAATATGGAAGTGCCAATGTTAAAATATAAAATAAATTATAATGGTTTTTCAACTTCAAACTTAATTTACATTTCGATCTGGCCAATTGAATTGTTAAAATTTGCCATGAAACATATGATCTGAGAAATGGAGTATGAGTTCTACATTAGAGTGAGGATAACATTCGATTCAATGAAGGAGAATTTCATTCATGGAATTAAGTGCAAATAAATAGGAAAATATACATTGTTGGGTGTAGAATTGGAGATTTTAGCGTGACTAACTAAAAATCTCCAATTCGGTCTTAGTTTTTAAGAACTAAAATGAGAGTTAGCCTTAGGGGAAGTGAAGTGAGAGCCAGTATCCTCGTAGCCTAGCCACTGATTTAGGGACTAAACCTGAGATTAGCCAATGATTTTCTATAACACTGTATCAGGGTAGAAAATTAAAACTGCTCTTATTTGGCACAATACATATTCTAACCATTTATCTCATATCATTTTACCAA
This sequence comes from Phalaenopsis equestris, assembly GCF_001263595.1. Classification (NCBI taxonomy): domain Eukaryota; kingdom Viridiplantae; phylum Streptophyta; class Magnoliopsida; order Asparagales; family Orchidaceae; genus Phalaenopsis; species Phalaenopsis equestris. Next base: position 82,643 of record NW_018164642.1, on the reverse strand, counting down.
AATCTCATTGTAGTGGGAAAGATGCTTTTTCACATAAGAAATCTTCATCAAATAAACATAGTTTAATAGTTTAATAGTTTAGAAACTACTGCTGTATTTTAGTATTTTTATTAGTTAAATAATTTAGTTCTGTTAATATCTCAACATTCAAAATTAGTGACAGTAATTTCGTTCATAATTTAGTTCTGATAATATCTCAACATTTAAAATTAGTGACAGCAATTTTGTTTTACTTTCTGTGAATTTCCTAGTTAATTTATACCTTCCCCATGGGATCATCCCCATGGGATCAATATTTGGGGTTTAAATAGAAAGTCTTTTATTACTTGATTACGATACGTATGCTTGCATAAAATCCAAACATTAATTGCTTAAATTTCTTAACTATATATAGAGCATCAAGTTCTTGGCAACGTTACATAGCGGAGTCAACTTTATAGTTTTTACACAATTATATTTCCTCAGGATCAGTATGTTTGGAGCACCTCATAGAAAAAGTTGAGAAGATTGAAGGTGAGATTTCTCTTCTACATTCAATGGTTGAAATGTTGTCCCACCATTACGAGCATATGGATTGATAGTTGAAACTGCAATTCAATTGTTTCACGTGCTTCCAATATAATCAACTGACTATGTATAGCACCAACAAATGGATCGACGATAAGTTTGCTAAAGAATTTCCTCGTGCTTCTTTCTACCATTGCTAAGATAAAAATTTTTTGGTGAGTGGAATGGAGAATATTACCACTAATAAAGAGTGGCCCTAAAGGTTGTTTTTATATGGATATTTCTATTGTATTTGTTATTTAATTTCATGTGGTGTCCCTACCGTATTTGTTTCAAGACTTAGTATGGTTTGTATTGTCTTTGTTGTATGAAAATCTAAGTGATGCCTTTGTGTTTGTGATGTTATATTGAACTCGTTATTAATATAAGAAAACATTTTTTTGTGTTGTGAAAAGGTGGCCTTATTTATTTAAATTAGAATTTGCCAATTTGAAATTTTGGATTGGCGATGAACTCAATAATTATAAAATTTTCTGTTAAAATTTGAAAAAGAGCCTTTTTGAATCCTAGATTTTCTATTTACTTTTCAAATATCAAAATTTTTTGAAATCTGGATGAGTATGAATGGTTCTATAGCACCACGTCTTGGTGCTATAGCACTATTCATCAGGCTATGTAGGGCACTATAGTGCCACTACCTAGCGTTGTACCGCTGAAATTACCCATGTGTCTTTTTAAGTGTTTGGACCTACTGATTTCACCATTTTTACCCTTAATTCATCTCCTTCCATCATTCTTCGCATTTTGCTCCCTAGGGTTTCAATTTGTGCTTGATTGGCTTAGACATAGGCTTCCAAAATTGGGATTTCTTCATCTCTAGGTAAGATCTTCACCCATACTTTCAAAGTTTTTGATTTGACAATGGATTTCATTCACATTGTGGATTAGGCTGAAAATTAGAAAATTTGATGAAAATAGTGTGAAATCCATGGTTAAATGATTATTTATGTTAATATTGTATTGTTAAGAGCGTCTTTGAATTTGAGGTCGTGATTTTTGGAATTTATCTTAAAAATTTATAGATTACAAGTGGCTCCTAAAATGAAGAGAGGCAAGGAAAATGCAACTTTTGATTCTAATAAGTTTGTCAGTGCAAGTGCAAGGGACAAATATGTTGATCTGCAATCAAAGAAGTTGAATATAGAATGCAGTTTTCTATGTCCTGGTGGTACTATTAACTATTTGATTTCAGAGCGACAGTAGGAACACTTTTGTTATTTCACTGTCGTATTAGTGATTTCTGTTGTTCGAGAATTCTATGCCATCTCGCTCGATGAATCAAATGATTGGTTTATGTGCTTGGGCAATATGTGGATATTAGTTTTGTTCGGATTAACCACATATACAAACTATATAGTGTTCCTACCTTCTTATTTTCTATGTTCCATCCTACTCACGATGAAATGGATGAGATTATGGGATTTTTAAAAAATGGAACTAGGGAATGGAAGATTAAGAATGGGTGATGGGTGAACATTATTTTTCAAAACTTAATGTTCATTCTCGAGCCTGACACTATTTCATTTTTAGGGGATTACTACCTACCAACCATTTTAGTGATGTAAACCATGAGAGAGCTACTTTAAACTAGTCTATTCAGATGAGGAAACTTATTGACATTGGCTCCCTCATTTATACTAACATGCTTGTTTCCTCGAGAGGAGTAACTATAGGAGGTTTGGGCTACCCTTCTCTTATTACTACTTTGTGTGTTGTATTTGGAGAGAAGTATGATCTCACAAACCCACTAAAAAATAAATTTTGAAAAATATGAGACATTTTGGGACTACACATAGAACTGGAGTTATTATACATTCTACATCAGCTTCTACTTGTGCTCTTGCTCCTACTCTTAGACCATCTACTTCTAAGTCTATTACTCTGCATTCTCTTATGGAACAAATGATGATTCAACAAGGAGATAACATAACTCTACATAATCAAGTGAAAGGGCTTTAATCTCATTTTTAACATATTGATGATGTTATGATGAGGAAGGTTGAATATGATTTTTCTTATAATGAGGCTATGAGGAGATACATGGGAGGTGACCATTCTGTGGAACCATCGGTGATCATTCCATGGAGTTTCCTGCTTACCCTACTTTTACACCATATCGGACTTCTGAGATGGATGAGGACATAGATCTGGGTGATGATGATGATGATGATGGTGATGATGATGTTGGAGATGATGAAGATGTTGATGTTTTGTTTGTGTTTTATTTCTTTTCTTTTATGTGTTAGAATATTTGGACTTTGTTATATTCATGAATTGTTATATTTTTTGTTGGAGTGTGCTTGTATTTAGTATTTTTTTGCAGTTAAAAATGTTTAGTTCTACTATTTATTTTCTACTCCAATTTAAATGCTAGAGTAGTTTTTATTTTATCTTATGTTGTTATGCATGTTAATCTTATGTTGTTATGCATGTTAATCTTATGATTATCATTACTCAGTACTTGTCTTTCTTAATTTTACCAGCATTAGTTTCCCTGTTTTAAATTTTAAAAATTTTCTCTTCCTTCATGAACTTTCCTGCTTTAAATTAGTGTAATAATTTAAGTTTGGGGGAAGAGGAAAATTTTTTTTTAAACTAAACTTTATTTTGTCCTCGAGAATTGTATTTTTGAAAATTATTTTTATCATAACACGTGGTAAGTAGAGTTAACTTTAGAAAACTATGTTTTTGATTTTATGAAAGTTGTAGAAAACCTAAGTAAAAGTTTTTAATAACAAAGGTTAATTCTAAAATTAAGATGTTTAGTATGAAGGGTTTGGAATTATGCTTTTACTATTTAAAGTAAAGAATACTGCATTTTTTAAAATTTTAAGGATCTTAGATTTATACTTAGAAAAAAATAATTGAAACTTTATGAAAAATCTTAAAGCTAATACACATTTGTTAATATAAAGAAATGTGAGACATTTTTAAATCTAAGAGAAGGATAGTGGAGTTCAAAATCATTAAAGGCTATCTAATATAGTAATCCTCACATGACATATGAAAAAAGAGAAAAATAAAGGATTGAAAATGATCCCAAAAGAAAAAGAAACAAGAAAAATAAAATGAAAAGAAAAAATCATATGTGAGGAGAAGTTTGATAAAAAATGGGCTCCACATGAATCAACTTAAGGAAAGAAACTTAGGGTGCATTTGGGGCAGCTTATTGTCTGCGATGGTGTTTTGAAAACATTGCCTACCCGTTTGTTTAGAGCATTTTGGCGGCATTTTCAGAATTCCGCCCTTTTTTATTTAATAAATTTGGTTGTGGTATCAACTCTATGACCCGCATATCTTTGTTAGTTTATACCCCGCTACCCTTTTCTCTCTCGCATCGCTTCTCTCTTACAGCTCATCTTGCCTTGTGATCCCTTATCTTTCATGAGATACAATCGCCATCATAGCTAGTTGAGAAGGCAAAGGGATCGTAGCTTGCAGAGACCACAGAAACTCTCATCTTTCTCATCCTGCTGCTCCACTCCGACCAGAAACCATTAAAGTAGGTAAGCCTATTTGCGTAGCCGTTCACAGGATTTATTGTGAATTGGCCCCATTTTGGGATTTACGCTTTTTTTGTTTGGATTTTTTATGTTTCCATAAGTTGAAGAAGGGAAAGTCAATGCCATTACTGTTGCAGGCTTTCTGGCTTTGATGGTGGTAATGGAGGAGAAGCAGAGGAATGAGGAAGGGAGATGGATGTGTATGAAGGGAGAAAGGGAGCTAACAACGAGGAAGAGAAGTTGGTGAAGGAATACATTGCTCTTTTGCTGACTCCTAAGGCGTGTAGTGATCTGGGAAGCTTCGCTGAGGCCTTGCATTGGTTTTATTCTCTAATGGGCACCAAATTCATGTATTTATCTTTATAAATTAACCTACTTTAATACAAATCAATGCAATTTTGTGTGTTAAAAGATTTATTTTTTTTGTTGGATTTGGGATGGATTCTGGTGATCAGAAAGAATGATCTTAAATCTTGTCATAACTCTTAAAGAATTAGCTCAGTGGTCATCTATTGGATTGCTTCATATAAAATCTATCATCCAAAAATTTTTCTATTTTCTTTACTTCAGGTGATACCATGATGTTATTCATACTTCTCTACAAGAAATTCTACAAAAATTTTGGAAGATTTACATATATTCCTCTCAATTCCTATTTCCTACGTATTTAAGATAACATCTAAAAACTTTAGAAGGTAAATAAGCAAACCATTTAGATGTTATCATTTAGTTGTTATTTTAAATATATAGGAATTGTGTGGTATTCATATTTCTTATTTTTTTTACTGCTCTGCATGAGTTTTTTGCTTCTCTAGTATCAATATATTTTCAAGATAGTTCTGTTGCAAACAATCTTACTTAACAGGGGAAGAATGGTCATTTTTCAACAAACAATTGCAAATCAGTTGTTATTAAAAAGCTTCCCCAAACAGCCAACCAGCTTTTTAGGATAAGCTGCTGATCAACAGATTTTTCAGGATAAGCCTTATCTGGAGAAGCTTGATAAGCTGCAGCTGCCCCAAACAGACCCTTAGTTACATTTCTAACTTAAACTTAGAAGTATTAGCACATTTACTAATAAAGTTCTCATGCAATTCTTTTTCTGGTATTTCTTCTAAGTATCTAAAGTATGATAAATTGCAGTTATTTTTGAAATAAATAGAAAAGAATAAGGTATGCTTCTATTTTTCACAATACCTAAATTTTCTCTTAAATCATTTGAATCCTAGATAGATTAAAATCTCTTTGCAAGGGGAAAGGTTTTTCATTATATCCAAACTCATTGTTATGTTTAGCTAAGCTTTTACATTTAGTTGTTACATTCTTTTTATCTCTTTTAGTAGTGATTTTTAGTAAGCATATCATTTTAAATATTTTAACTTCTCAATTGTAATTTAAATAGAACTTATGTAAGTTGATTTTAAGAGTTAATGCATTCCTTATCGGTTCGATACTGGGGTTTTTAAGGAAAATCCTATATTACTTAAAACGATACATATACTTGCGTAGTAACCCTAGTGTGAAAATATATTATATAATTTATAAATCAATGCAAGTGTTAACACTAGACACTAGATATAATTTGAGATGTTTTTTCTAACATAACTAAGGTGATTAAAAATATGTGTAATCATTTCCTAGCCACTACTTGAGCAATGATTTGAGATATTTTTGAGATATTTTTTCTAACATAACTAAAGTGATTAAAAATATGATTTTTTCTAAGATAACTAGATATAATTTGAGATATTTTTTGCTAAGGTGATTAAAGATATGTGTGGGTTGGGTCAGTAGGCATTTCCTAGCCACCACTTGAGCAATGATTGATGTGTAGAAAATCAAACTGACAAGGAGAGTGAATGATCAGGAGGAAACATTTAATGTGTTAAAGTATTTGAAGCTTCATTTTGATTATAATAAAGACGTATGTTACAAAATGGATCTGATTCATAATTTGTGTAGTAGCCACTTTTGGAGTGTGATATGAAGTTAAATGCGTGGAGCAAGATTATTTAGCTAATGTATTATGGTCTCCATAAAGAATTTTTTAGGAGACAATACTTTTGAGAGAGCTATGAAGGTAGAGTTAGCCAAAATACAAATAATAATAAAACTTCCCCCACCCACTTTATTGAGGGGAGTTAAGAGTTTCTTATGGCATGCTGGGTTTTATCAGTGATACATTAATGTTTTCTCTAAAATTGCTACATTCTCATGCCATCTACTGGAAAAGGATGTCCTAAAAAATTTTCAATAGGATTGCCTAACTGCTTTTAATAGTTTGAAGAAAAAGTTAGTCATGACTCCTATCACCGTCTTTCCTAATTGGGGATGCCCATTTGAGTTAATGTGTGATGCGAGTGACTATGTTGTAGGGCTAGTTTTAGGAAAAAGATGTACATAAATGTTTCGAGCTATATGATATGCTTGTAATACCCTTAATAAAGCTTATATTAACTATACCACTAATGAAAAAAAGCCTCTAGCTATAGTATATGCAATTGAAAAATTCAGACTGTATTTGATTGTTACCAAATGAAATGTCCATATCGACCATTCTGTAATTTGATATCTAAAATTGAGAAAGGACACCAAAACAAAGATTGATCAGCTATGGGGCCTATTGCTGCAGGAGTTTGATATCAAAATTACGGATATGAAAGGTTTTGAGAACCAAATAGCGGATCACTTATCAAGACTAGATCAGGAAAATTCATGAGCATTTGATAAGGATACCAATGTCGGCCAATTTTTTGTCGCCTGGAGGTTTGAAATATATTTAATTTAATTTAATTTAACATAAAATATAAATTTTTTTTTTTGAAAAATAGTGTTTAAATTTTAAAAGCATGATACTAAGTAGATCTCATATGTTTCATCGTTTACATTACTTGAGTACAATACCACGAGTGGTACACCCTCTCGAAAGATAAGCATATCACTTGATCGTAAGCTCAACTATATAAACTAGAAAGTATATGACATCTATTTGGTCTTAAAAGCCTTGTGTATGGCGAACACGTTCCCCTACTTAATATAAGGATTAAGTAGGACTTTATTTACCTAGGATCTTTAGTACCCTATAGAGGCAAGCGCCCTTAGTGAATTACATGCTAAGCGATCAAAGTCGTTTAAGAAAACTCTCGATAATGATCAAAGGTTCTATATTCAAGATTTCAAAGTTTAGTTTTCAAAGATGGACTTGGAAAACATCAAATTGGAGTGGCTTAAATAAGAAAATTTATTTTAGGAATCTGAAGGAAAGAAAAGTATGGGATATCACACAACCTGAGGAGAACCTCGGTGACTTCCCAAACTATCATACTGTTTGGCTTAAATTTTAAGGATGATATTATTTTAATATTTCAATTCTACTGATTTTATTATTTAGGACTTACATTTGCATGATATCTAATCTTGCAAATGGCCTGAAAGATAAGAGGATTTACATCATACTGAAAGAGTTAGGGCTTATATTGCACAACATGATTGTGCAAAAGCCTAAAGATGAGATTAAGGATTTGTGTCGCTCTATGCAGACAACCTCGAAGTCTTATGTGTTATGTTATTTATGACTAAGGAAAGTTTAGCTGATGAAGATCTTCTTTCCTCTCTCGAAGATGTTCTTCTGTAAATTTTGTACTCTGCTCAAGTCAATCTAGATTCATTGGTGGAAGTCCATTATTTTTTTCTTACATCTTCACCATGCTACCCATGAAGTTTGCCTCGAGTTCCTTGCTCATGGTGACTCTTGGTTTAGGGTGTTATATCTTATGTTTCGATCTTGATTATTGATTGTCCAACTATTATTATCATTATTGAAGGGTATGTGTTTGTCATGTGTTATAGTGATCCATCCTAGGTACCCAGACTAATGTTTTCTACCCTAAAGTTCTTGTAAGTATATAAATAAAATGTGTATAAGTAAAGCATGCTACATAATGAAATAAAGAAAAGGAAAACCAACTATAACAGTGCATACCTAGGTCTCTGCTACTACTGCAAAAGGATTAGTATAACAAACATAGTATAACATAATGTAGGAAATTTGAATAACTTGCAGGGAATCTGGTGTGATGAAAACAAAACAGGTCGCAAGAAAAACGTGAAGGAGTAAACAAAACACATCATCACATATAGAAGACTAGAGTTAAGAATTTGGTAAAGGTGGAAGCTCAAAGCTAGGCTGTTGTTGACCTCACTTTTGGTTGAGGTCTAG
>NW_018164642.1:53851-74254 GCF_001263595.1 Phalaenopsis equestris | reverse complement strand
CAAACCCCACACCAAAAATAGTGCCGACAGCTGTGTGATTTATAATCCTAATCTTGGATAGGAGCTACCAACCAAGTTATCTAAGGTGGGGGACTCCAGGTTTTAGTTAAAGTGATTAACATGTAGACCTTTACAGGAAAAAATTCTTTAAAGTTTGATGCATGTGGAGTTTACTTAGCAACCAGAAGTGAAGTAGCCATAAGAAAAGGTATTCTTTTTTTTGTTAAATCAAAAAAATACTTTTTAGGGAAAATAAGTAGTCTGCAAGTTAATGACCCTGATTAGACAAGAATTACTAGTATCTTAATAGAGCTAGGGGCTAAATCAGTCCTATACACTCCCCAAAGGTCATTGAGGTAGGACATACTATTCTAATGTCCCAAAATTGACATACATAGGCATTATCATCACTGCCCTTGCCATCCAGACCTCTGAATTACACAAGCCCGATGATCCATATGTGGCATAAACTAAAATCCCCAGTTGCTTATAAGGATTTGAATAACTTATCTAAGACTCAAACCCTTGAGCATTAGGAGTTAATGTAGGATAAGTAGTTTAGGGAATTTTATTGGAATCATAAATTAACATATCTCAAATCTTATCTTAGAGGGTCCTTAAGAATTTAGAGGATAAATTTCTTCAACAAAATACATTAAATTCAAATGTACTCTAAAATATCCAAAATCTTGCAAAGGTGTTTGAGTCATAACTCTAAAAAACTTTTGATTTTTTTGTTATCATTCCCATTTCATTTGAACTTACTACATTGTTGAATCAATCAACCTTGATCAAACTAAGATTTAGTTGTGATCTTTTAATTTGTACTAAATGAACTTCAATGTTTTAACTAACCCATGAGGAGGGTAGTTAGTCACTATTTGTTGTCACACATAAGGACTACGTAAGTAATTACCCTTAGGGGTAACTTAGTCATCAAGGAATTTTGAAATCTTTTCAATTTAGCTTGAACTTGTAGTGTTTTGAAGGTGTTTATGAATTATTATGTTCTTTTCCCAAACCTTTTTAAATGATTTTAGATCAAGCCTAGTTCACTATCAAGCTCTTAAATCCTTTAGTGGTAAATTTATAATTTTAAAAATTTCTATGAAATGTGCTTAATTCTTTTTAAGAGATTGTATTATTTTTAACCATTGATTTGGGGCCTCCAAATCAGTGAATCATTGTCTTCCTAAGTCATGACCCTCACATTAGGATCATCAAAGACTTAATTATCTTCCAAACCATACAAATTTGATTAATTACAATTTTACCTTTTTGTAGAAAATGAAGTAAGTTTGTTCCTATACTTTAAACCTTTCAATTTCAATCACGGAGAGTTATTTATGATTAATATTACCTTCTTACCCTCTAACTTAACTTAAATCTTAATTAAGGTATGAAGTTTCAAAATTATCATTTTATCCCTAGGATTCTTTACTTCATAATTCCCTCAATTTAATTCCAAAGACTTTAAAACTTTGTTCTCATACCCTACTCATTGATCAATTTACACATTAGAGGAGAATTTATATTTTTTTTTTATTTTTATTTAATTTTTAATAATTTTTTAGTTAAAAAATATGAATTTTCAATATTAATTAATTTAATTAACTAAAACTTACTTTCAATTCTTCTAAATTTTTTAGGGGTTTCACCTAGGTTTTCATTTTTTCTAGGGTCCTCTGATTGCATTAAATCTAGTAGACTTGATTTTGAATTTTTCTAGCCTTATTTTATCTTTTATGATTTTTAATTTAAAATAATGCTAATAATACTAGAAAATTAGGGTTTTGATTTTACGGGTGCTCTTTGATCTTGAAAAAATCAGGGGACACTCCTAAGGTCATTAGAAATAAACCCTCAAAATTTCATAGTATTGTGATTAATATTTAAATATGTATGAGTTAAACAATTTTGTATGTATTTAATTAATTTAAAAATAAATCTATGACAAATATTTTCTTATTTTTTTTCAATTTTTTCTCCTCTGTTCACTAAGTACAATGGTATTTTTATTTTATTCTTATGATCTTTCTGCACTAAGATATGCATTTTTAACGTTTATTTCATTATTTAAATAAAAAAAACCCTATTTTCCTACTTATTTGATGCGAAGCAAACTCCCACGCGGCACGCTCTGGTTGGCTGACCTTTCCACCAAACTACTGAATCGGCTTGCAGTTTATGTCCCATTCTCCTCTCCGACTCCACCTGCATCATCTGATCAATACCTGAGCAAAAGAATGACATTTGTTCATCATCCCCAATCTCCCTAATCGAGAACCATTCTCACTAAAATGCTTCGATCTTGCTCAATACTTAATGAAATCACACACGGTTTGTTTCTACACCTTCACCTATGTGAGGTGAATCTATCTATATGGTTAAATACATATCAATTACACATTTATTTTATTATGGTCCAAACCAAGGAAAAATTTAAGGATTTCTGATTATACCTTTGCCCAAGTGATGAGGCCTTGATTGTGTTGGTTGGAGACAATTGCCTTGCTTCCACAAACCTCCTCCGAGTGTTGATTTAAGCTATGGTTGGGCCTAGGTATGCTCTAGACCAAAGGGTGACTCGAGCTTGGTCTTGAGCTAGATTAGAGGGCTTAGAATGATAGAGTTTTGATTGGGGAAATGTTTTTTGGCTATGAGAAATCTTTTGGAATGATCAATTTGAAATTTGATGGAGTTTAGGAGAATGGCCGAAAATGTCCTAGTTTTATGGTTTGAAATTATGGTTATCAATGAGGGAAAGTGGCTAAGGATGGTGGGAATGATCTTCTTAAATCTATGGGAAGATTCACAATAGATTTTGGTAGGGCTTCACTAGGGTTTGTGCACTGCTTAATTTTGGCCGAGAAGGTGGATAATTTATAAACTTGGCCATGGGGGAGGGTTAGGGCTTCCATTTGCAAGTCAAAAGCTTACTTAGGTAGAGAAGTGACAGGGGCAACAAATGAATTTGAATAAGCAACATTGGATGGGTAGAATTTATAATCTTTTTTCATGGTGGTGCTTCTCGGTTTGGCATTTTTCGGCGACAGAGGTGGGCAGTCGGACCAGGGGAGATAACAATCTTGCTCAGGAAGCCCAGGGCTCGAGATTGGTGAAATCAATTATGGGTTGCCATGTGCAAAGGTGTTGAACTAAAGTAGAGTGAGGTTAAGAAAATTTTGGGGGGGATTTAGGTTCAAGCCATTTATTTAGGTTGGGCTCACCCACCATACTGGCTTAGGTTGTTGATCTGCTTGGGAGAATGCTTAGCAAGGTCATTGTCCAAGTGATTAGGGTTGAAATATGGGTTTGGGCTTGTCATGGAAGGGGTTAGGTGCTTTTGCGGGGAAGTAAAAGTGCTTCCTTTTCTCCCATTTAAGGCTTGGTGGCTTCACATGTGACTTAGCATGGCTTCATGGCTCCCATGTCGCTTGGATGAAGCCACATGGCTTGCCCATGACTCATGATTAGCCTACATGTCTTGCAGAAGCTTAAAAGGGTTTCTATGAATTTCATTTGGAGTTGATTAAATCATGTCATCTTGGACTTAGGGCTTTATTAATTTGATTAATGTGATGAGGGGAAGGATTAATTTTCTTATGTGGGCTTTTTTTCTTTTCGAAAGAAATTGAAGTTAGGCTTAGTTTTTTGGGCTTCTAGGAGAGGTCATGACAAATTGATTTTGGTCTTTTAATTTGATGTAAATGGCATTGAAAATTATTCATGTGGAATTTCATAAGGTCTTAAATCCATCATGATGAAGTTTAGGACACAATGGGGTGATATTGAATTTGATTTACAGGGTTCAAATTTAGTGAAAATTGGCTTGAGGTAGATTTGAGTGAATTTGGATTTGGACATGAACAATTTTGAATTTAGGTTTGGAATTGAGTAGGATTGGATTTGAATTTCAAATTGAGGGGAATTGGATTGAATTTCGTGGAAATTGAGGCAATTCAGGAATTTTGGTGAGAATTGGGGATTTTGATTAAAATTGGGCATTTTTTGTCAATTTTGAGATTTTTTGTTAATTTTGGAAATTTTTAGTAATATGGCAGAATTTTTATGTCAAATTAAGTATTTGGACAATTTTGGGTATTTTTAGAAATTTGGAGGTATTTTGGTCATTTTGGTTATTTTGGGTAATTAGGGTAAATGTTGGTGGATTTAGTGTTTAGGATGGTCCTTAGGTGTATTTGGATTGGATTTCAGATAATTGGATGAGTTGTGAAAACTTTGTAGATTATCGGTATTTTGGTAACTTTTGAGTAGGTTTAGGGTTATGGAGGTGATGATGGGGTGTGAGGTGTGTGTGTGAGTGTATTGTATGTTGTGCAAAGTGTGTTAATTGTGTCTAGGTTATGTGTGTGGGTGTATATGTTAATTTTCAAGTCACAAAGGGTCTCCCTAAGGTCTTGATCCTATAAGAACTCATCTTTTGAGTCCTGACCCACTGGTCTCAAGCACCAATATGTTGGAGGTATAAGAGCACCCCCGTGGGACTTTAAGAAAAAGAGTCAAGAACTATTTTGATTTTCTAGGTGGAGCGTGTTTCATCACTAGTCTTCTAGGATAGTCAACAAGAAAGACTTATGGCTAGATCTTAGGCTTGTAAAAGAAGACAATTGGACATCATATAAAATGAGGTCAATAACCAATGAAAATTTTTTCTGATTAGCAAGTGCTTGTTGTTATTGATTGGAACATTCTACAGTAAGATGACATAACAAACTACATAATCAGTGATATTTTACCCTATGAACTTATAAACCACCAAAAGAAGAAATTTATTCTTGATGTCATATACTATGCTTCAGATGACCCGTGCCTTTATCAAAAGTGCATAAACCAGGTTATTAGGAGGCTCTTACCCATAGAAGAGGCTCATGATGTTGTTAGGAATCTTCATGATTCTCAGGCTGAGGAAAATTTGGGGGTGTATAGAACCACTGCGAAGATATTACAATCTGGATTTTATTGGCATATTGTATTTAGGAATGTAAATGAATATATAAAAACTTGTGACATATGCCAGAGAATAGGAAATATTTCCAAGCGAGATGAAATTCCACTGAATTTTACTTTAGAGATTAAGATTTTTGATGTTTGGGGTTTAGACTTCATGGGTCCCTTCATACCTTCCTTAGATAACTTGTATATTTCTATATATGTGGACTATGTCTCAAAGTGGATGAAGGTAGTGGCCCTGCCTAATTGTGAAGCTCAATGTGTATCTAAGCTTTTAAGCAAGAATATATTTACAAATATGGTATCATAGAGTTATCGTTAGTGATGAGGGGAGTCACTTTAGAATTAGAAGAGTTGAGACATTAGTTAGAAAGCATGGTATAAAGCATAAAATATCCACAGCTTATCATCCCCATACAAGTGGATTAGTGGAAGTTTCTAATAGGGAGCTCAAAATGATTTTTGAGAACTTAGCCAATCCTAACATAAATGATCAGGCCTTAAGACTTGATGAAGCTTTATGGGCCTATAAGACTGCATATAAAACACCTCTAGGGATGTCTGCATATAGGCTAATATTTGGCAAAGCTTTTCACTTGCCATTTCAATTGAAGCAGAAAGCATATTTGGATATTAAGGAGTTTAAATATAATATGAAAAGGCTGGTGAGAAACTTTCTCTACAATTAAATGAACATGATGAGGTTAGAGAAGAAGCTTATGAAAATGCCAAAATATATATAACGAAAAAATGAATATATGGCACGACCAAAAAAATTTTATGAAAAATTTTGAGCATGGACAGGAGGTTTTATTATGCAATTCACGATGGAAACTATTTTAAAAAAAAAAACTAAAATCTATATGGTCGGCACCATTTACAATAGTAATGGTGTATCCTTTTGGTGTAATTGTTATTAAAGATCCTAAGAGTGGTAGAAAGTTTAAAGTGAAAGGATAGAGACTTAAACCATACCTGGGAGGTGAGAAACCTATGTTTAAGGATGTTTTGATGTTATCTCTTCCTGATTAGACTATCTGGCACGGTCAGTCTGAAGATCTAAGACTAAGCGCTTCATGAGAGGCAACTCAAATTTGTTGTGTGTTATTGTTTCCTGCTTGTATCTATATTTGTGTGTTTATTTATATTTTTGTGATTGATTAGGTGTGATATCAGGAATATTAAGTGATTTGGTGGGAAAAATTTTGCAAATTAAGTGACCATGACCAAAGTTGGGGTTGGGGCTTAGGTGCAACTACCTCTGGGGCTTAGGCGCCACTAGGCTAATTAGGGTGCTTAAGAATTACCCACTAGGTTGCCAAATCTCCACTCATTGTTAAGCAATGTCTTGGTGCTCCTATCACGCCGTCTAGGTGTTGTCTGTACCCTTATCCATTTAAAGCCAAACTCAGCCTGGTTCACCCCCATTTACTCAATCTTTTATCTCTATTCTTCTTCTGTGGCCAAGAGAGCATTTCTAGAGCAACCTAAATTCTTCTAAATTTCATTGATCTAAGGAATTCTAGTTGGCAGAAATCATCTCTTTAAGGTAAATTTTACTCCATAAGTTAATTCCTTCTTTTTTCATCTAAAATTTTCAGCTTTTTATTGAGGAGAGAGCTAGGGTACAAAGTTTTGGAAAACTTTGGTGTGCTTTGATTTAACTTCCTCGTTAGCATATTTTTGCATCCGAATCATTACTCCTTACTATTACTCCATATTCTATCTTTAAACATAGGCCTCTACTCTTGGTCTAGGGCATCCCTCTACTATTGCTTTCTTGTGTTATAACTCTGATATTACTTTTGGGTGTTGGGAGGAGCAGCTTCATCCTTTGAATCCTCTTTCCAAAACCAACATGTGCTTATAGTAAAATAGCTATTTTGTGTATGGGGCTAGTTCATCTCAGCCTTCTACATCTTAGCCCTCAGCTGTTTACTCCTAGCCTTGTACTTCCATTAGTTTGGTTTCTATGACAAAAAGATTGGGTAGGCTAGAGGATGATGTCTCTATCATTCAAACGGTGATATATGATTTAGCAGACCATATGTCAGACATGGATTGGTAGAATAAAAGCTAATATAACTAGTTTGCCAGCATTCAAGCCACTCATGTGGAGATGTAGTAGGAATCAGTGGATCAGAGGTGATAAGTCAATTGAGTTATTAGTGCATTCTCCTTATCAACCTTACTAGCACATCTGCTAACTGATGAAGGAGGATTCAGAGGAGGAAAATGATGAAGAAGAGGTGGAAGAGGATGAAGAGATGATTATAATGATGAAGATGAGGAGGATGAGGGACATTATTTTTTGTGTTTGGATGCATAAGACTTTAATTTTGCTGCTACTTTGAAGGAAGAAGATGTGGAACTCTTTATATTCCTGTTGTAATATTTTAACTTTCTGGTGCAAATTTATTTTGCTATGGTGTTTTGTTCATTTCAATAGCACTTTTTATTATATATTTGTTGATTCATTGATGATATGAGCAGGTGGTAGGAAGTATTACTCTTATTTATCTCTCCATCTTAATTCAAGTTCAAATTTTATACATGTTTGGAATTAAGTTTGGAGGGGGGGGAGAATCTCGTAGTGCTTAAGATTATTTATCCCAAGTAAATTAAATTTGAATATTTGTTTTTTATTAACTTGAGAAAAGTGGGAATGAATATAGAACCCTAACAATCATGAGAAATGAGAAACATAATTAACTCGTTTTAACTCTATAAATTAAGTTAGATTAGTGTTAAGTAAAGTTTATAATTCAACAAATGGAAAAGTGATTAGCATATTCACTTTTGAAAAGTATTAGATATTTGTTAAATTAGGTGCACTTAGATGTTTCTTTCAAAAGAATTTAGCCTCTATAGAATCCTATTTTATCTAATACTTCTTAACCTTGTAAAATATTAAATTGTAGAGTAACGTGGTGTGTTTTAATTTTGAGATGATAGTAAAATTCAAAATTATTATAAGGGCTATCTAGATTTAATAATCCTTGAGAAAAAATGCTTAAGATTGAAACATTCATCCTAAAGTATAAAAAGAAAGTAAGGAAAAAAAAAGAAAAAAAAAGAGAGGTTTAAAAGAAAAAATAAATTGAGGAGAAGCCTTACCAAAAATTGGTTATACTAAAATTCTTTTTAAATTAAAAGCTCCATTACATTCCTAAATTTATGTTTAAGAAGGTTTAGTAGACTATTTAAAGGAGAGATTAATTATCTATATTTGCTATCTAATGTGCACTTTTTAGCATTTAATAACTCCTTTTTGAAATAAATATGAAATTATATTTTATTTGTTGCAAAGCTTCTTATAATAATAGATATTGCATTTTCCTATAAATATTGCATTTTCCTAACTATGTATATTTTGAGGCATGATTGCAGATAGTTTTCCATGAAGCATCCACTCGTACAAGTTAAATAAATCAATATTTAAGCTCTTGTGTTACTTAGGGACAAGTAACCTTCATGTTTACGGGACTTTGATGTGTAGATGAATTAGCTAGTATTTCTTGTTGTTTCTACACATTTTTATTGATGAAATTGTACTTTAAGAAAGGTAATTTTATGATTATCTTGTAGGTACGACATCAAATTGAAGTGGGGGAACCAAGAGGAGACTTGGAGCATATAGGAGCAAAGTGACATTGGGTCTTAGGTGCCAGTACTTGCATTACCAAATTGAGAGGTTGGCACTTAGATGCCAACCCTTAGGCGCTTAGGTTTCACAATATTAGTTCCTAAGTACGGGAACCCTTGAGTTCTTAGACACCCGTTCATGCCTCAACAAACCGAGAGCTTGGTGCTTAGGCACCAGCCTCTGGGACTTAGGCATCAGAAATTGCCTAGAGTTGTTGCTACAGTTTGGGAACTTAGTCGTGTGGAACATGTGGGGGATCATGTAGGGATGATGGGAAGTTTTGGAAACTGTTGTAAAGAGTCTATAAATGGTAGTCCATTAAGGAAATATAAAGAATCGATGCTGATGGGTTATTAACACGCCTACAAATTACTTATATTTCTATATACATTTCATGCTTATTTTTAGTGATATTACGCATTAATGAAAGATATTTTTTATGTTTCTAGTTTCAAGTACAAGAAATGAATTTTTAAGGAAAATGGAGCAAAAACCTAGCAACTTGGAGGCAAATTGAGCAAGAAAAAAATTCTGATCTGACGCATTTTGTTGGAGCAAGATTGGAGCTGAAACAAGGTGAAACAAAGTGAAACAGAGTGAATTGGAGCTACCCCAAAATTGGAATTTGCCCCATAGTGCCCAAACAAGCTCCATTACGCCAGTCATGTCAAGAAACAAACACCATAGCGTCGATTTTGGTGTCATAGCGCCAACAACCATTTCAGACGGTTATTGCTAAATTTTGGGAGTTTTTAAACACCATCTGGCACTTAAGAAGAAGCCGTTTGGCATTTCAAACTCTTAGAAACTCCAAGAACTTCTAGAGGTCATAGATAAGAGTTGGAAACTTAATTTTGTACCTTTTTTGGAGAGACTGGTGAGGGATTTTGACAGATATTTTGTAATGAATTGTATGAGCACTACGTGGATTAGTAAGAGACATTTTTGGAGTGATTTTCATGTTTATTTCAGAGGGAGAAAGCTAAGTATTGTGTGTTTCATTATCTTACAGTTGTTGTAAACACTTTTCTAGTGAATTTACCTTGATTTAAAATTTTTCTTCTATTTTGTTTTATCCACGCTTAGTGAGTAGTTTTCCTTACTCTATCTCCTTCTGATGAGAATTACTCATATGTGGGATTAGAATGGTCTTAAGATTTATTATATTCCAAAATTGTGATGGTATTTTCACCAGTTCTTAATTTGCTTTGCAAACTGATCACTTGTAATGTTAAAATCTATTGTGAATCATGAAGTCCATTGAGGGTTATGATTTCACACAACTAGTGAGTAGCACACTAACCTTATGAGGAGGGGAACCAGAATCTTAGGAGAGTGCAAATAGAAAGAGATATAAGTCTTGAAGGACGTAGATTTTTTTTACAATGACAGGATAGATCCTTTCCAAATTTGGCCTAAAGTTAGAACTAAGGGTCCCTGGTAGGTCTTATAGAGAGGGCCTAGTGGGGAATCTAGAAGTGACAGGCAATAATCTATGCAGCACTACCACACAAGTTGGAACTTACATTAGATTAGTCAATGTTATTTATGGAGTTGGAAAAAGGTAAAGAAGCAGATAAGTTGCTATTTGTCATAATACAACATTTTAAACTTTCAACATTTGATTCCTACACTGATTATAATTTCATTACAACGAGAAAGGGATTTTAATTATATAAATACTTTTCAAATTTTAACCAATATCCTTAGATTAGGCTTTTATTTAATTTAGTTAACATTAAGTTTACGTTAAATTAGTAAATTTAGCAAAACCAACCTTTTAAAAAATTTCAAACTAAGAGCTGATAGTAGTACACTAGAATCAACCAAAAGGAATTCTTTCCTCGCTTCTCTATGGGATCGATACTGGGTCTCAAAATAAAACCCTACATTACTTGAAATGATACGTATACTTGCGTAATACTTCTATTATTTTGTAAAATTCATAACATTTCAATTTCGCACACTAGCCGCTAAATAAAATTTTGGTCAAGTTTTT
Source organism: Phalaenopsis equestris (assembly GCF_001263595.1). Classification (NCBI taxonomy): domain Eukaryota; kingdom Viridiplantae; phylum Streptophyta; class Magnoliopsida; order Asparagales; family Orchidaceae; genus Phalaenopsis; species Phalaenopsis equestris. The sequence goes on along the minus strand of NW_018164642.1, from coordinate 63,635 downwards.
GGTAATTTTTTAAAGCTAAATTTCTGTGTAATTGTAGGTTAGGTCAAGCTTTTGGTGTCATTGTCGGGGATGCTACGGTAAGAACTTTATGAGAATTTTAGTTTAACCCATAAGACTTAGATTTGGAAATTATAATATTATTATATAGTGTGTTTATTTTACAAAAAATTTCAAAATACTAAAAATATTTTTGATATCTATCTTATTAGTAAAGTTTTTAGATTTGTATGCGTCATTCAGGTACTACAGACCTTGAAAAGTATGACTCAAATCGAGAAAGAATTGTTAGGAGGATTATGAATAAAAAAGACTCCATTAATTTATGGCAGAAATGGTGGATAGACCAAATAATGAATATTCAGATTTGGATTATAATGCTAGTCAAGGACCCCCAATTATTGAGGAAAACTTATTTGGAAAATTTATTGAAACTAACTCTTTTGAAATTAGCCATGAGATATACAATCCTTATTCTGGTTATTACAACCCATGAAAGGAAAACTATTCAAACTTTAACTGTAATAACAATTATATAAGATAAAACCACTTGTGGGAAGATATCAATTTAATTAGACATGTCATTAGAATAATTAGGATGAATTTAATGTTGGACTTTCTTTTCCTTATAGTTTTAAATCTAACCCACAGGATGAGGAAAAGGAATTACTATTAGATGAGGTTGTGATTCAAATGGCAAGTTAATTGAAAATTGTAGGAGTTGTAATAATGAATATAGAAAATCAACCAGGGCACGTTGTTAATTCAAGTAATAGCGATCCTCTAGATATTTTTCTTAATGACTCTGAGATAAACCTTAAGGAGAAGAATGGTGGGAAATATAAAGCTATCCAACTAAGTAGTGGAGGATATGGTTCAAAAAAATGACGAATTGAGAAAAGAATAAAAGGAGATTGAATGACTATTGGAAGAAATTCCAAGGAATTAGAAAAATATATTTCATCAACAAAGATAAATGTAGAAAGACCACCACTATCATTTCCTTAGGACTAAGGGGAAGAATTAGAAGATAACTTGAGATAAAAGAGTAGCCTAGAGAATTCGATCAAACATTTACGAGATCTTGAATTATCATAAAAAGTTCCATTACTAGAAATGATTAGGTAATTTATTAAGGATTACTTAAAAGGAATTTTGATCCGAGAGGAATCTTTTGTCTGGTTGATGACGTTAAACAAAATGCTTCGTGGGAGGCAACCCATGGTTATCTTTGCTAGTATGTCTATGAGTTGTAGTTGTTTGAGGTGTGATATGTTTGTTTTAGTGTGGATCGATAAGTTTGATTGAAGTTGGTGGATGTTTGGATTGTTAGTGGATTGATTTGATCTTTGTGTTTTATTGTGGAGTGACCAGTTTGATTGATGTTCGTGGATGTTTGGATTGTTTGTGGTTTGATTTGATCTTTGTGTACATCATGGGGGAGGTGTTTCATTAACTTCTCATTTTGGCTAGAATTATTTTTATTCTCTTGTAGTTGTTGTATTAATGAGTCCACTATGGCTCGGGTCTCAACCAGACTTGAGTTTTATAGTAGAAATTGTGAGTTTGGAGAATGACAGTTCCATCTCCATTTTATTACTTCCTTTCTCTAACCTTGCTTTCAGACAATAGGGTCATGAATCAACTTGATAAGCAACATGTGGATGATCTTACACTATCCTTATAATAGTTTGAGGTACATACATTACTGGGTAAGGTAATACCTGAGAATGAAAATACATAAGTCATCGTAAAAAGGGATAATCTTTTCCTTGAGGTCAACCCTAAAAAATTCATGAGAAGTACCAAATTTATCAGTGTCGTGATTCCGTCAGAAATTGGAGGTACTATAGTGAGATGCAATGAGTTAAAGGAAGAATTGATCTTATTTATCATGTGTGTTTGTATTTTCTGTTACAACAATATAAAGAAATTGAGGAACAATTAAATATATATTCCCATGCAAATTTCTATCATGCTTTTTAGACCTTTCCTTAGTTCAATTTTAAAGTGACATGTTTAGTAATTTAATTTCTGCTGCATATTTTTCTCTCCTAATGAATACTTGTAGATGTTTCTAATAGAAATTTGTGGTAGAGAGAATTTCTGAACTTTTTTCTTCCTTCTTATATTTAATTTGTACTCAATGTTATAGAGTAGTTTTCCTTTATATTTCTCCTTTTGATGAGAATTAGTAATATGTTTGATTAAATGGTTTGAAGATTTCCTTTATTCCAAATTTGTGGTGATAATTTCACTGGTTCTTAATTTACTTTGTAAACATATCACTTGTAATGTTAAAATCTGTTGCAAAACACAAGACCCAAGACGACTATAATTTCACCCAACTAGAGAGTACCACACTAACCTTATGAAGAGGGGAACAATAATCTAAGGAGAGTGCATATAGATGTGGAGATAAGTCTTGTTGGACATAAAATTGGTGTTTCTAGGGAGACCGGCAAAATCCTTGACCAATTTAGTCTAAAGTTGGAACTAAGGGTCTCTTGTAGGTCCTATAAAAAGGGCTCAGTGGGTAATTTAGAAGTGACAGACTAGAATCTACCCAGCACTACCACACAAGCTGGAACTTACTTTAGATTAGCCAATATTTTTTTTATGCTCTCGAAAGAGGGTAAAGAAGTAGGTATGCTTTTATTTTTCACAATACAACAATTTAAACTTTCAACATTTGATTATTACACTGATTATAATTTCATCATAAGGAGAAAGGAATTTTAATTATATAAAAACTTTCTAAATATTAACCAATCTCCTTATATTAGGTTTTTCTTAATTAAGTTAACTTTAATTTTATGGTAAATTAGTAAATTTAGGAAAACAAAATTTTTCAAAAATTTTAAACTAAGACCTGATAATAGTAGACTAGAATTAGCCTAAGGAAATTCTTACCTCACATCACTTTGGGATCGGTCTTAAAAGAGAAACCTATTGCTTGAAACGATATCTATACTTGTGTATTACTACTAGTGTGTAAAATATTTTCTAAATATTATAATATCTTGATTTTGTACAGTAGCCGCTAAATATAAATAGGGTCAAGTTTTTGGCCATTTTTTGAAAGCTAAATTACTGTGTCATTGTGAGTCGGGTCAAGTTGTTGGCACCATTGCTAAGGATGCTACAGTAAGAGCTTTGAAAGAATTTTAATTTAACCTGTAAGACTTAGATTTTGAAATTATAATATTATTATATAATGTGTTTATATATTGTGTTTTTATTTTAAATAAAAATCCAAAATACCAAAAATATTTTTGATTTATGTCCCATTAGTTAAGTCTTTAGATTTATATGCTTCGTTCAGGTACTACAGACCTTGAACTGTATGACTCAGATCAAGGGAGAACTGTTAGGAGGATTATGAATCAGAAAAGACTACATGAATTTATGGTAGAAATGGCGGATCGAAAAAATAATAAATATTTAGATTTAGATTATAATGCTAATCAAGGACCCCCAATTATTAAGGACAATTCATTTAGACAAATGATTGAAAAGCTTCTAAAAATAGTCTTGAGATATACATTTCTTATTCCATGTATTGCAACCCAAAATGGGAATATTATTTGTACTTTAAGTGGAATAAAAATTTTGAAAGAGAAAACCAATTGTGGGAAGATAATCAATTTAATCAAATATGTAATTGGAATAATCAGGGTGTCTTTAATGATAGACTTTTCTTTCCTTACAGATTTAACTGCAACCCATAAGATGAGGAGATAAAATTACTGTTAGAAGAAGTTGTGATTCAAATGGTGAGTCAGTTGGAAAGTCTACGGGTTGCAATAATGAATATAGAAAACTACTTGGGGCAAATTGTTAAATCAACTAACATGAATCATATCAAGCTATCCAACTAAGTAGTGGAAGACAAGTAGAGGATATGGTTCAAATAAATGATGAGTTGTGAAAAGAGGAAAAGTCGATTGAATGAATAAAATCTTTTTCATCAACCAAGATAAATATAGAAAGACCACCTACAACATTACCTCAGCCTCAAGGGGAGAAATTAAAAGATAACTTGAGACAGAAGAGTAGCCTAGAAAAATTTGCTCTAAAATTTGAATTACTTAGAGAGAATTCGATAAAAAATTTAAGAGATCTTGAATTATCATATAAAGAACCATTTTTTATAAATTTTAAGAATGATATTAATATGCAAATTGAGAAAAGCATTCGAAGAATTTTAGATCTAGAAAGGAACATATGGAACAATAATTGAATGAATCTGAGATGGAAAGGCTGAAAGAAAAATTATAATTGGAGGATTTAGTAGGAATCACATGATCTGAAAAAGATTGGGTGATTAATCAAAGATTACTTAAATGAAATTTTTATATGGAAGGACTCTTATGTCATACTGACAATGTTAAACCAAGTGCTTCGTAGGAGAAAACTCATGATTATCTTTGCTAGTGTGTTTATGAGTTGTAGTTCTTAGAGGTGTGATATGTTTGTTTTAGTGTGAATCGATTAGTTTAATTGATGTTGGTGAATGTTTGGATTGTTAATGGACTGATTTAATATTTGAGTTTCATTGTGGAGTGATCAGTTTGATTGATGTTGGTGCATGTTTGGATTATTTGTAGTTTGATTTGATCTTTGTATGTGTAATGAGAGAGGTGTTCCTTAACTTCTTATTTTGGCTAGACTTGTTTTTGATCTTTTGAAGTTATTGGATTAACGAGTCCACTATTACTTGGGTCTCAACTAGAGTCAAGTTTTACAGAAGACATCTTGAGTTTGGACAATGAAAGTTTCATCTTAGTATTATTACTTCCTTTCCTTGACCTTTTTTTTCAGTTTGTAGATTCATGAACCTAATTGATCAGCAACATGTGTACGATCTTACACTTTCCCTATAATAGTTAAAGGTGCATACAATATGGGGCAAGGTGATACCTGAGGATGAAAATACATAAGTCATCGTAAAAAGGGATAATTATTTCCATGGGGTTAACCCTAAAAAATTGAGGAAAAGTACCCAATTTATTAGTGTAGTGATTCCGTCAGAAATTGGAAGTAAGGTAGTGAGATGCGATGAGTTAAAGAAATAATTGATCTAATTTATCATGTGCTTTTGTGTTTTATGTTAGTATAATGGACTTGGGGAGCACTTAAATATATATTCTTATGTTGATACCTATCATGCATGTTAGACCTTTTCTTAGTTTAATTTTAATTTGACATGTTTAGTTTAGATTTACTTTTTGCTGCATATTTTTCTATCCTGATCAATACTTATAGATGTTTTTGATAAAGATTTGTGGTAGATTTTTTTTTTTTTTTTTTTTTTTTTTTTTTTTTTTTATTTTTTTTTTTTTTTTGTACTCAATTTTATAAAGTTTAAAAATAAAGTTTGGGGGGAAGAAAAATATTTTTAAAATTTAACTTTATTTGTCCTCAGTAGCCTGTACTTAAATTGATACCATTTTAAAATGACTTGTGGTATGTGATTTTATCTTTAAGATGCTATAATTTTGATTTTTAGAAATACAATAAGAAAACTTAGTAGAAAATTTAGCAAAAAGGATGAAACTAAAGTTAAGATGTTTAGTAGAAAATAGTAGGGAAATGATTTCACTATTTATAGTAGAAATAATTAAAATTTTGAAATATTGAAAATGTTTAGAATAATACATTTTCAAGAATTTAAACTCTATAAAGAATATTATTTTTTGTAATACTACATTTTAAGTTAATTATGGAAAATAAGTTATTAACATTAGAAAAGGGATAGTGAAATTCAAAATCATTAAAGTCCTATCCAAATATAGTAATCCTCACCTTAAAAAGATTAGAGATTAAGAAGATCCTAAAAATTAAAAGAAAAAAAAATAAAAGAAAAAGAAAAAGAAAAGAAAAATAGAAAGACGAGATAAAGAAAAGAGAAGAAAAGTATGTATAAGACAGGAGAAGCTTGAAGAATAGGACCTAATTAAAAATTGATTTCATATGAGTCTTTCTACGGAAGAACTTTTAAGATCAATTCTATGCTTAAGTTAAGAAAGTATTAGTAAAAAAAATTTTTATTTTAAACTTCATAAATTCTGAAATTAATATGTTTATAAAAATCCCAAGTTTGGAAAAATTTCACTTATGTCTGAATTAAATAAAAAATTAGTACTCCTAAATTTAATATTGAATATTATGATACCTTAGTCATCATCTACTTTACTAAAAATTCTTCTAAGTGTGAAGATAATATTTCTGAAACAAAATTTATGTCATCTAAAAGGAATCCACTGCCACATGTTAACAATTTTTGTTTTAAAGGTTATAATGTTACATGGGGACAAGTAATGTTTAAGTTTGGGGGATATGACAAGCCTAAAAATTAATTATTTTTCTTTATACATTTTATGTACATTTTTAATGATATTGTGCTTTAATGAAAGATATGTTATATGTTTTTTTTTTATGTACAATAAATGGATTTTTGGACAAAATACAAAAAAACAAATTCAATTTGGAGTTAAATCGAGCAAGGAAAAAAATTCTGATATGGCGCGTTTTGTTGGACCAAGATTGGAGCTAAAACGAGGTGAAATGAAGAAAAACATAGTGAATTAGAGCTACTCCAACTTTTGAACTAGCATCATACTTCTATTAACGTCAAGAAATAGGCGTCATAACGTCGATTCTTGCGCCAAAGTGCCAGCGACCATTTCAAACGTTTATTGTTCGCTATTGGGAGTTTCTAAGCACCATTTGTCACTCGTGAAGGCACCTTCTGGCATTTCAATTTCTTGGAAAATCCAAGAACTTCCAGAGGTCATAGATAGAAGTAGGAAACTTAGATTTCTACCTTTTCTGAAAAGATTGGTGAGGGATTTTGATAGATATTTGTAATGAGTTGTATAAGCATTGCGTGGATCAATAGGAGACTTTGTTGGAGGGATTTTAATCTTTTTTTCAGGGGAAAAAGCTATATATTTTGTTCTTCATTATCTTATAATTGTTGTAAACACTTTTCTAGTGAATTTTTTTAAATTTAAACGAAGTGTTCTGTTGTGTTTTCTTCATGTTTAGTGAGTAGTTTTCCTTACTCTTTCTCCTTATGATAAGTGTTAGTCATATGTAGGATTAGAATGGTTTGAAGATTTCTTTTAATCCAAAATTGAGATGGTCTTTTCACTAATTCTTAATTTACTTTGCAAATTTTTCATTTGTAATGTTAAATTTGTTGCGAAACAAAAAAAAACTCGGGAGGGCTAAGATTTAACCCAACTAGTGAGTACCATACTAGCCTTACGAGGAGGGAAACCACAATCTAAGGAGAGTGCAAATAGATAGAGAGGTAAGTCTTGATGGACGTATAATTGGTTGTTCTAGGGTGACAGGCTAGATCCTTTACCAATTTGGTCTAAAGTTGGAATTATAGGTCCTAAGTATGTCTTATAAAGACGACCCAGTAGGTAATCTAGAAGTGGTAAACTAGAATCTACTCAGCACTACCATACAAGCTGAAACTTACTTATGATTAGTCAATGTTCTTTATGCACTCAAAAGATGGTAAAGAAGTATGTATGCTCCTTTTTGTCACAATACAATATTTTAAACTTTCAACATTTGATTCCTACATAGATTATAATTTCATCGCAAGGAGAAAGAGATTTTAATTATATAAAAACTTTCCAAATTTTAACCAATATCCTTAAATTAGGTTTTTATTTAATTTAGTTAACTTTATTTTTTTTGTAAAATAGTAAATTTAGATAAACCAAACTTTTCAAAAATTCCAAACTAAGACTAGTAGTAGTAGACTAGAATTAGCCTAAGGGAATTCTTACCTCGCTTCTTTGTGAGATCGATATTAGTGTCTTAAAGGCAAACCCTATATTACTTGAAATGATACGTATGCTTGCATAATACCCCTAGTGTGTAAATTATTTTCTAAACTTCATAACATTTTGATTTTGGACACCAGCCACTAAATATAAATTTTGTCAAGTTTTGGTCATTTTTTGAAAGCTAAATTACCGCATAGTTATGGGTCGGGTCATTTATTTAGTAGGTTTTGGTTGTTGTGAGAGCCTTCTTACTCATCTTTCTGTGTAGAGGATAGGGAGAGTTCAGCAGCAGGAGCAGCTACTTAGGAATTCAGGAAGTGTGTGGATTGATCTATTTTCTAGCCAATATAAATGATAGAAAGCTAAGTCCTTTTGTATTCCTTATGTTGCATTTCAGTTATAACAATAGGATAGTAGATTCTCTCTCATTTCAATGAATCTGTTTGGTGTTTTTATCATTCTTGTTTATTAGAATTTTTACTCTTTTGTGTGATGATTACCTTCCTATTTTGGGCCAACTTATTTGGTGCAGTGTGTTTTGAAAATGCACTCCAGACCAGTTTTGGTAAACTGTGTTTTAGCAGCTTTTTCGAAAAAGCTGCATTTTCAAACTACTTAAATCAACATTTTCACACAACTCTGGCTAGATGCGGTGGTAGCATTCTAGCTACGGTCAGGCTAATAAAAAAAAAATTTAATAGCCATCACAGTTTTTTAAACAACAAAATATTTTTCAGCAGCATATTAATAAGCTGCAGCTGCCCCAAACAGACCCTAAGTAGGATGGATGGAATGAGAATGGCATACCATTTTTATTAGTTTATATGGTGATGATAAACCATCAAAGCTTAATTTATTTTTCATTAGGACCAAGTCAATTGTTAAAAGTTGTTGTGAATCATAAGTCTTGGGAAAGTATATTGTAGAATCAACTAGGTTTATCACATTAATATATGGAGTATAGGTTAACATGCTATATGGGGAGATGCAAATGTTTGATAAATATATTTTGATGGGTTAGTTATGGGATTTATGAGAATAAAGGCATTTCTAACCAAGCTTTTTTATGCACTCGAGACAGGATAAAGAAGTCCATTGCTCCTATTTGCCACTATTCTCATCTACTTTCAATTCTAATTTTTTTCAAATCCTTTTAACACATTACAAGGAAGAGCCACTAGCAATTCATATTTTCAGTGTAATTGTGATAATTTATAGTTGCTTTTGTATGAATTTAACTTTTAAATTGCTTGTGACACATTAGGATTAATATGTAAGCCTATTTCAGAAACCTAACTTTAAGGGTAGGACTAAAACCATTAGGCTAGAACTATTCCAAATAGATGATTGCCTCATTTTTGTGAGATTGACATTCCGAACTGTAAAATTTGATATTAGTGATTTGACACGTGTACTTGCGTGATCCCCCCATGTGTTGTAGCACCAAGAGGCGGTATCAATCGATCCCGTAAGAAAGAGGAGCAACTAGGGGTCAGTCGGCGAAAAATTGATGTGCGATAGAATAGAAAATGTTACTGACGTGCGGGGGGGGGGGGGGGGGGGCAATGAATGTTTATGTGCAATCTCCCACCTCTATAAAGGGTTTGTTCTCAGAGATAGCATGTCTTCTTATTAAAGGGGCGATACACGCTTACCACACCTTAAAGTATGTTTAATCCAAATCTGTCTGGTAAACCGTATCCAAAGGATAGAGCGTAAGACCAAGGGAAGGCGAACTTGAGAGAGAAAAAGAGAGAGAAAAACTTTCCCCTCGAGGGTGAATCGGGTGGTCCCTAGGCTCGATGGTCTTTTTTGTTCCACAAGCATGATGTTACAATTGGGCGAGCCAATAAGCCTCTTTTACAAACTACAATATCAACCTTGCTTCTAAAGAGTGCTCCTGGATATTTCTGTTTTTGGTGGTGATATGTTCTGCTAAAAAGTTTATATATATATATATATATATAATTGGT
>NW_018164642.1:48778-53653 GCF_001263595.1 Phalaenopsis equestris | reverse complement strand
ACAGCCTCCCAACGATCTTTATGGAATATATATATATATATATATATATATATATATATATATATCCTTTTAAGAGAGCTGTTATTTTTCTCAAGTATTTTTATGACGATCAATTTATACACTCTAAAATTCAAAATCATGTTATTGATTATAATGTACGATATATAAACTATAAGTGCCTTAAATGTCATTAGTTTCTGTAATGTTTTAATCTAGCACATTGGTTTTTATCTCCTGGAATTTCAAGTCAATTCAGCCTATAATTTGAAAAAATGTTGAAATCGACAAAGGATAACAATGAATGTATCAAAACGTAATTGTGAGTTTAAAAATGTAGACATTTCACATGGCTTTAAATTCAATAAATAATTTTTTTTAATAATAACTTAATGTAGTGAGTAGTTCTAATTCGTATATTGCAAACATAGAGTAATTTATACCCTAAAAGTTCTTTTTAAATATATAATTAGACATGCAAATTCATATACTAAACAAATAATCAAAGAATCATTAAAATTAATCTATATTTTATTCATCAGAAAAACTCCCGTTTTCTCAACTTTGAAAGAAGAAGAAAATGTTTAAAAGAAAACTTTTAAGTCGAATATATAATCTATGCACCTACTCGCAGTATAAGGTTTTAAAAAATTGTTTAATATAAAGGTTATGGTACCATATCACTTTCATTTTCACCGAATCAATTTGAAAATGGAATTATGTAAGCTTTAAGACGCAATCCGAGCAGAGTGAACGATAGAAAATTTTCATTATATATTCGGAGAAATTATTTGTTCGGAATTATCTAAAATACATTGGAACTTAATGCATACTAAAAAATTAATGATGGAAGAATATTGTATTATCATATTAGTGTTGCACGAGAATTCAACATAAATTCAGATAAAAAAAAGAGAAGCAAGCAAGAAAAAACATCTCAATTTTTTACATAGAAAACCTTGAAAGGTGAAAAAACTATGGTGCTTAGCCCAGTTGAAATAATCAATTATGAATGATGAGATCACGGATACAGTCTTTTCCTGAATTAGGGAAAATGGAATTACAAAATTGTACAACAATAATTTGACAGTAATTCTTGGCGACAACAGACTGCAAGGGTCATAGTCGATTGTTTTGGAGGAAGTAGTCCGTCATGAGTGTTATAGGGGGTTGCTCCAAGAGCATTGTTTGGTCAGAGAAGCCATAATAGGTCGTTGCGGGAGCTGTGTACCATGTAGGCCGTAGTTAGTCACATAGGTCGTAGTGAAGAGTAGTGTGTGTCCGTAGAGTTTGGGGGTTGGAGTCGGGAGTTGCATGAATTGTGGACCACGTAGATCATAGTTGGTCACATAGGCCATAGTGGGAGTAATAGTGATGACCGTATGACACAAGGGCTAGAGCCGAGAGTTGCATGAGTTGTGGACCACATTGGTCGCAGTTGCTCACATATGTCGTAGTGGCTAGTAGTAACAACGTTTGTTGGCCGATGAGGCCGAAGTTGGGAGCTTTAGAAGCTGGGGACCACATAGCCCGTAATTGATCGCGTAGGTTGCAGTGGTGAGTAGTAGTTGGGAGTTGTAGGAGCTGGGGACCACATAGGTCGTTGTTCGTGCATGGGCCGTCGTAGTGAGTTGTGATGACATTTATAGGCCTTAGAGCTGGATTTGGGAGCTACTTGAGCTATTATGGAGCATCTAGGCAGTAATTGGTCACATATGTTGTAGTGGCGAGCGGTAGTGGTATCCGTTGACTGCGGGGTCCGGAGTCAGAAGCTATAGGAGCTAGAGACCACATAGGTCATTCTTGGTCACATGGGTTGTAGTGGTGAGTTGTAATGATGCCGGTAGGCCTTGGGGGTTGGAGTTAGGTGTTGTTTGAGCATATGTGTTGTTCTCATTTTTGGTGAGGACTAATTTTCTCCTAAGGACTTAGGGTCTAGCCTTAAGACTTTTTTATTGACTATCTAAGAGCTTAGTGATGGAACCCACCTCAATTTAGAAACTCAAACCACTTCCTTGCTATTCTTGGAGTCTCACATGTGTGGGTTTTGTCCTCTAGCACATAAAAGGTTGTGACCAACATGAGGAAGCTCAAAAAGTGTACTTATAGGAATTTCAGGCCTTAGGGCAACCTGATGCGGCAAGAGAGCGGAGACCCCAGTGCTACACAAAAACTTAATGTGGTGTTTAATACATGGACAACTAATCTAGAAAAAGTGCAAGGTAATCACAACAGTAATTTCTAATTTTATTTAATCACCACAATGCAAACGCAAGTATACGTATCACACAAGTAATATATGACTATAATGAAGTCCTAAGTATTGATCACAGAGTAAGGTGGAAATTCTTATAATAATAACTCAATGAAACAATATCTAAACTTTAGAAAACTTACGTAAGAAAGCTGTCAAAATTTGTTTTTTTCCAACTAATTAAACTATGTTTGCTACACTTTTCTCTAAATTTCAAAGTTATATCTAGTGCGTCGAAACTAAGTTTTATGAGAAGAGTTCAAATTTAAAAAAGTATCATCCCCTTTACAGTGAGGTTAAAGTTAGTGAATAATCCAAATCTTTACAAATTACAGCAATTTTATTCTTTCTTTTTCTTACGAGCGAAAAAGAACATTGACTAATCCAAAGTTTTGTCCCTAAATTTGTGCTTAGGCTCGGAGGTTACTAGCTCTCACTCTAGAGTTCCCACATTCCTTTCATCTAAAGGCTGACATCTCGCTTTAGTTTACAAACATCTGGACCAAATTGAAGATTTTAGTCTATCACCATAAAATCTCCAATTTTACACCCACAAAACATATTTTTTTTATTTATTTGGTCTTGAGCCCATGAACTACAATCTCATTCATGAGAACAAATGTGATTCTTACGTTAGTTGAAGAAACCATAACCCTCTCAGATCATACGTTTCATAATAAATTTTAATAAATGAATTGACTAGATTAATAAATAAATAAAGACCAAAGTTTGAATATTCACAATTATGAAGTTAAAATGCTTATAAATCATTTTTATTCCTTCACATGATTATATCTCATTCTAGGGAAAAAGACAAAGCAAATTACTTAGATTTCATGGGAAGATAAAACAAAACATTGATTTATAAATAAAAAAAAGTTTACACAATAAGAAAAAATTGAATTTCAAATGCCTTATCACAATCTCCTCCTCAAACAAATCCTTTGATGTTCCTTTGAATCTCTTTCTCTCCTTACAATATTACTCAATTTTCTCTTGGAAACGTAATGAAGAAGAAATCTCTCACTTTTCGTCTCTTCTCACAACGCTTAGAGAAAATCTTCTCCAACACTCTCACACAACTTAATATACTCTAATACACACTAACTCTCCCCTCTTTTCTATTATAAAATCAATATTATAAAATGTAGGACGAATTCCCAAGCGTCTCCTTTGATACCCCTTTGAAATTCGTCCAACTTCAATGTATTTGGAAAATAACTGACTCTGGCGCCTCCTGCTCTGTATTCTTGCGCTTTGGCGCCAGATTCTGGCGCCTAGGCTCTAGTTCATAATCTTTAAAAAGCGACCTTTCAACTCTAAATTTTGTCCTTTTTGCTTTCTTACACCACCAAATGCCTAACTTGGTGTACCTGCAACAAAAGCATAAAAATAACTTTTTTTAAGTACAATATCACTAAAAATAAGCATTAAATGTATATATATAAAAGTTGAATATATTTAGACATGTCAAAATTTCCCAAACTTAACTGTTATTTGTTCTCAAGTAACTCTTTTACTATGTAAAAATTATGACTTATAGTAGTGAGTTTTACTTAAAGATTTCTATAGTTTTTGTTTTATAAATACAATAATGAAACTTTAGAAATATTTTTCAATAACTCAAGTTAAAAATAGAAATGTAAGAATAGTTTGTAATTAAGTCTAAGAGTTCCAATTTTCTTTTCATTTCAAGAATAACTGTAATTTATCATACTAAGGAGTCTTATAAGAATTATATGAAAAGGAATTTTATGAGACCTCTATTAGTAAGAATGCTAATATTTTAAATAAAGGTTTAAAAATTTAATTAAGTCCCTTTCCTTAAGATAATTCAAGTGACGCCAATTTTTTATTAGGCATCTCATGAAGCATCTCCTCACATTTTTTTTGCTTTTCTTTTTCTTCTACTGAATTTGATTTTCTCTTTCTTTTAGGATTGTTTCAATTCCTTTTTTTTTCTTTTATTTCCATGTGAGGATTATTATATATGAATAGCCTTTAATAATTTTGAACTTCACTATCCTTTTCCGAAGGTTATAAACTTCTCATATTTCTTTACTTTTTAAATGCATATTGACCAAAAGAAAATATGTTGAGATTTTCATACTTATTTTACACTAATTTTAATGATATTGCACTTTAAAGAAAGGTATTTTTGATGTTTTGTTGCAGGTATGATGAATTATGGTCATTGGAGCAAAAAGATGGAAAAAGGAACGAATTTGGAGCGAAAAGGACCAAAATATGAAGAATTGAACTAGGGCACCGACAGTGAGATTTTCCCGAGAGTCCAAATCAAATATGTTAGAAGGCCCGCCGACGGCGCCCTCGAGGTCGCAAATGGCGAGATCGGCGGTTATCTCAGCATGTGCATTGAATGTGGACGATTTTTGAGGGGATGCAAAACTCTTCTACAACTTTAAAAGAATATTTTAGCCAAAAATTGAGAAGGGGGAACAGCGTCCAGGAGGTTCCAGTAGTGTGTAGAGAGTTTAATTTAGGGTTACATTGTGAGGAATTCTTTGAGAGATTGTAAGAGTGGAGGGAAAGTGAGAGATTTCTTCCTCCTTGCCGCTTCGAAGAAGAATTCTGTGTGCTGTAAAGAAAAGAAGAGATTCAGA
>NW_018164642.1:46784-48540 GCF_001263595.1 Phalaenopsis equestris | reverse complement strand
GGTGAAAATAAATAGGGAAATAAAATTATCGGGCGTAGAATTGGAGATTTTAGAGTGACAGACTAAAATCCTCAATTTGGTCTTATCGTTTGGGTGCTGAAGTGTAGATTTTAGCCCTCAGGTAAGGGGAACATGGGAGCTTCGAAGTGAGTGCCGGTATCCTCCCAGCCTAGCCGCATATTCAGTAACCAAGCATAAGATTAGTAAATGTTCTTTATGCCTGGACCAAAGAGTAAAGACTAAGTATGCTCCCATTTGACATAATCAAATTTGAACTGATTCACTTTATCCATTCACTTTAATTTCTTGACAAGGAGAATGTTGCTTTCTTATATATTGAATTTCACATTAGAAAATTTATTAGTAGAATTAGTTATTTAAAAGTTACTAAAGTTACATATTTATTTCAATTGCCTATTATTGATAGATATGCAATTTGAATTATATTGTTGTGATTAAGTATTGATTTTCTAAAATCTTAGTTCGTAGCCTCTAATATTACTCAATGTGGGATCGATATCTAGAGCCCTATATTACTTGAGCGATACGTATACTTGAGTTTATAAGTGTGACTTTACAATTATTGAATATTTTATACAAACATCTTCATCGAATCTATAACCGTTGTCAAGTTTTTGGTGTTGTTGCCGATGAATTAAATTTTCTAGCAGCAGTATTAAATCCTTGTATTTTTAAGCATATATAAAGTCGCTCTCAAGTTTTTGGCGTCATTGTCCGGGAGTAAACAAGAATCATAATTAGAGTAACGGACAAATTAAGACAATTAGAAAATTTTTACTGGAATTACAACTTATTTTCATATTTAGTTAACTGTTTTTCTGTGTACGGATTTCATTTCTATGCGTAAATTTGGACCTGAAAATCTTATACCCTATGATTCAAAATTAGAATGCACTGTTAGAAGAATTAGAAAACTAAGAAGAGAACCTAGAAATCCTGACACAATGGAAAACACTGTGAACAATTAAGGAATAGAAAATGAACACCAACCTAAACCTCTACAAGATTATGCAAATCCTAGAGTAGATAAAATTCACTTATCTATCCAAAATCCTGATGTAGCTGCTGATTCATTTGAGCTTAAACCTGCAATTATCCAAATTGTACAAAATAATTAATTTGGAGGTACACCAAATGAAGATCCTAATTTACACCTCGCTAGTTTTTTAGAACTTTGTGCTACATTTAAATATGACAGAGTTTCAAACAATATTGTTAGACTTAGACTTTTTCCTTTTTGACTTAGGGATAAGGCTAAGATGTGGTTAAATTTGTTAGCACCTGGATCTAATAGAACTTGGGGAAAACTTTCACAGAAATTTCTATCCAAATATTTCCCTCCATCCAAAACTACTAGACTTAGAAATAACATAACATCATTTTGTCAGATTGATGGAGAGTCGATATATGAAGCTTAGGAGAGATTTAAGGATCTTCTTTGTAAGTGCCTTCATCATTCGTTACCAGATTGGTTGATAATTCAAACTTATTATAATGGATTAGTGAGATCACATAGATCGATTATAGATGCTGCGGCCGGTGGTTCTTTAATGTCAAAACCTTTTGATGAGGCTTATTTGTTAATAGAAGAGATGTCTACCAACAATTTTCAATGGCTTTATGAAAGGGTAAATCCTAAAAGAGTAGCTAGAATCCACGATTCTGATGCAATATCTATGTTAGCTTCGCAGATTGCTGCACTATCAAAGAAATTAGATTATTATAACATGAATTT
>NW_018164642.1:44728-45427 GCF_001263595.1 Phalaenopsis equestris | reverse complement strand
GAGCATTTTAAAGAACATTTTGAAGAGAAAAAATAATTTGAAGATAGTGATGAAGTTATTTTGGAGGAAATAGAAAATGAAGAATTAGATTATGTTCAGGGAAGATTTGAGATTCTGGATATTACAGGAAATGCTGATAAGAATCAAATTCCGTCAATTATAAAACCACCTAAACTTGAGTTGAAAATATTGCCTAACCACTTGAAGTATGTGTTTCTGGGAAACTCATCTACACTACCTGTTATTATATCTTCAGAATTAAATGATTTGTAAGAGCAAAGACTTATTGATACATTAAAGAGATATAAGAAAGCTTTTGGTTGGACCTTAGCTGATATTAAGGGAATCAGACCGTTGATCTGTATGCACAGAATTATACTAGATGAACAATTTAAACCAAGAGTTGATCCACAAAGGAGATTAAACCCAATGATGAAAGAAGTAGTCAAGAAGGAAATCTTAAAATGGTTGGACACTGGAATTATATATCTTATTTCAGACAGTACTTGGGTTAGTCCAATTCATTGCGTTCCTAAGAGAGGAGGAGTGACTGTTGAAATAAAAGAGAATAATGAACTAATACCTATCAGACAAGTTACCGGGTGGCGTATTTGCATTTATTATAGAAAATTAAACACTGCCACTAGAAAAGATCACTTCCCTTTACCATTTTTAGACCAAATAGTAGACAGACTTACT
>NW_018164642.1:43981-44375 GCF_001263595.1 Phalaenopsis equestris | reverse complement strand
GATGGTATGGAAGCAGACCCTGCAAAAATTCAAGATATATCCAAACTAACACCTCCTACTAATGTAAGAGAGGTTATGAGTTTTCTTGGACATGTTGGATTTTATAGGTGTTTTATTAAAGATTTTTCAAAAATTACTAAACCTCTATGCCAACTTTTAGAAAAGGACAAGAAATTTGAATTTATTGAAAATAATTCAAATGCCTGTGAGTTATTAAAAGAAAAACTAATCACAACCCCTATTATAGTTTCACCTAACTGAGAGAAATCATTTGAACTGATGTGTGATGCTAGTGATTATGCTATTGGAGCTGTTCTTGGACAATGGTATGAAAAGATTTTTAAAGTTATATACTACGCTAGTAAAACTTTTAATGATGCTCAAATTAACTATA
>NW_018164642.1:40710-42667 GCF_001263595.1 Phalaenopsis equestris | reverse complement strand
TGAGCCTTATTTATATAAACAATGTAAGGATCTTATTATGAGGAGATGTGTACCTTATGAAGAAACTGAGCTAATCATTTAGAAATGTCATGATTCTGAATTTGAAGGACATTTTGGGATTGATAAAACTGCTTATAAAATTTTACAAACTGGATTCTATAGGCATACTCTCTTTAGAGATATTTATAGAAACATAAAGAACTTATAATTGATGCCAATGAGTAGGCAATATATCTAAAAGAAATGAAATGCCTCTGAATTTCATGTTAGAAGTTGAGATCTTTGATGTTTGGGGATTAAATATCATGGGACCATTTATTCCTTCATTTCGGAACTTATACATATTAATTGCAATAGACTACGTTTCAAAGTGGATTGAAGCACAAGCTTTACCTCGTTGTGATGCTAAAAGTGTTTCACGATTTTTAATGAAAAATATTTTCACTAGATACGGAATGCCAAGAATTATTATCACTGACAGAGGATCCCATTTTAGGAATATATACATTCAAAGATTATCAGAAAAGTTTAATATTATTCATAGAATCTCTACTTCCTATCACCGTCAAACTAGTGGGTTAGCTGAAGTTTCTAATAGAGAGATTAAACAAATACTTGAGAAAACTATAAACCCTAGTAGAGTAGATTGGTCCACTAGACTAGATACCGCATTATGGGCTTACAGGACCCCTTATAAAACTCCTATTGGAATGACTCCTTACAGACTGATTTTTGGAAAGACTTGTCACTTATCAGTAAAAATTGGAGCATAAAGCATATTGGGTGATTAAAGAATTCAATTATAATTTGAAAGATGCTGGTGAGAGGAGATTGTTACAATTGAATTAATTGTAAGAATTAATAAATGAATCTTATGATAACGACAAAATTTATAAGGAGAAACTAAAGTTCTGGCATGATCGGGATATTAACCAGAAGAACTTTGAACCAGGACAAGAAGTATTGTTTTACAATACAAGGCTGAACTTATTCCCTGGGAAATTGAAGTCTTGTTGGTTAGGACCCTTTACTGTGACTCAAGTTTATACTTACGGAGCTGTTGAAATTGAAGATCAAAAGACTGGGAATAGATTTAAAGTAAATGGACACAGATTAAAGCCGTATTTTGAGGGTAAAAGACTAAATTTTAAAGAGGTTTTAATGATCAGTCAACCTGAATAATATTTGAATAGGTCGGGCTGACAATGTTAAACCAAGCGCTTTATGGGAGGCAACCCATAGTTATCTTTATTTTTATTACAATTATAGTATTTTTATTTGAAATAATCATTATTTTGTGGTAGTATTGAACTATAATACTCATATTTACCCTTGAATCATCATAAAATTGGATCCATAGAAAAAATTGGAACGCATTCGGACCAAAGCAAAACTGAGAAATTTTTGCCTAAGGCGCCGACGGCGCCATCGATGCCGCCGACGGTGGGTTTTTCCTGAGAGTCCAAGCAATTAATTCTAAAGGCTCGTTGACGGTGCCATCGACTCCGCCGACGGCGAGACCGGCGGGATGACGGTTTTTGGAGGTTTTAGGCGGGAGTTACTCCTTATAAACTTCCAAATTTGGTTCCTAAGTTTGTATTTACTTAAAAATAAATTGAAACTCCACCAAATTTATCCCTATGGCGTCCAATTCCTTTGAAAACCATAGATTGCGAGTGTTCAACCGGAGAAAGTTCAGTAGTTCTGAGGCGTAGCGAATCTTCAACAAAATGCTGATAAAGAAGAGATTAATCAAGAAAAGAGGATTCATGAATCGAGGATTGAAGAATCCTTCAACATTAATTGAAGAGATGATTGTGCGATGAAGATGAGAAGTGTTGTGCTACACTATAGTCACTGTAGTTGTTCCTGTGGTGAATGAGTTTTATGCTAAATCACATGGAATCAACCAGGGAGTCGTCTATGTGCAAGGTAGATGGATAAAAGATGGATAAAT
>NW_018164642.1:37351-40626 GCF_001263595.1 Phalaenopsis equestris | reverse complement strand
GACAAGAAACCTGATGAATGAGATCTACCAATATTTGACGGATAAAATTGAAGACTGGGAAATGAGAGCAAACGGGTATGTTAGTTTTTCTGCGACACTTCTAAACCTCGTTTCTAAACACTAACACTTCTTCATTTCTACAAAACTATTACCGACGATGAAGATCGATAAAGTTTCTAAGAAAAGTGTTATTCTGAATTACTGCATCCAAACGGGACTGCCGATCAAAATTGGATCGATAATTGTGAAGTCTGTTTTGGGCCTGATCGTTCATGGATCAACTTATGCGCTTCGACATCCTTCACAAATTTTCTTACTTTGCAGTCAGTTCAAAGTATCTTATGAGAATTGGGAAAAGGTACTTCTACCTTGGAAGCCTTTGGACCCAACTAAGAGATTCTCAGGCAAAGAAGATGAAAATGATATGACTATTATTGTGGATCAATCGTCTCAGAATTCCGGACAAGACACTAGTGATTCTGCGCAGAATCAAGAAATTGGAGAAAGATGTACAAAATGTTATGAATTCAATTAATAATATCTCTGATTTTTTTTATCACCTAAACTGGAGGATGAAAGAACAATTTGTTAATTTTGGATATATCGAAGATGGTTTGATATGGTTGATGAGAAAGATGAGATTGATAGATGAGGACTCTACTGAAGAATTTCCATACCGACCCTTCTATAACCTCTTCGTTCATGTTCAATCAATGGGTGATCTCAGAGGAGAAACAAGTACCGGAAGAGTACTAGATTTACTTTTCTGCCTGTATGTCTATGTGTGTAATTTGATTTGAACTTTATGTTTTCTTTGCTTTAGAATTTTGCTTTTAGATCTCAGTATAGTTCAAATTGAGCATAGGATGTTTGTTTTCATCATTCTGAGTATTGTGGCTTGGATTGCGATGTTGAATTGATGTATTAAAGTTGAGAAAATACCAAACTTAGGTGTGTCGTGTAACGTTTATTGTAACCCTAGGAATTTATATATAATTGTGATGTTTTGTGTTGTGAATGTTTATTTGTGTTAGTACATCATTTAATCACTTAAAATTTGTGTCTATAATGATTGAACAAATGTCGTTGAGGCTTGAAATTGATCGAAATCGCAAAAATCTGGAAATTGAACCAATTCAATAGAGCTCACCGACAGCGCCCTTGACGCCACCGACGAGACGGTGGATTTTTCCCGAGACTTAGGTTATTCATTCAATAGAGCTCGCTGACGGCGCCGAAGACTCTGTCGATGGTGAGATCCTGAAAAACACCTTTAATCGTGATTTTGACCAGTCAACTGCCACTATTCATCATCCCCTTCCTCTAAAAAAATGAAAATTTTGATCTAGGGCTTAAAGATCTTGGATTTGGGGGCGATTTCAAAGCATTTAGAAACCAGATTTTATCATCTCTTGGTAAGAGTTTCACTCTAACCTAAAAATATTTAATTTTCACCTTGAATTTCTTCCACTTTGAGAAGATCCAAAAAATTTGAGAATGTGAAGAAAATATTTGGAAGAAATTCATGGAATTTAGTTTTGAACTCTTAAAAGCCATTATTTGCATATTTGAAGTATATTTTGGAATTTTTCTATAATTTTGATTAGATTGAAATGGCTCCGCGATAAAAGAGGCAACTTGAGTTTGACAAGTTTCGCTTCGTCAATGTGAAGGCTCAGTCTAGATTTACTTTAGTATTTGAAGGGAAGAAATGTATACAATATCGAGTTTTTGAGAGTTCAGGAGGAGAAATTGAACTAGTTATTACCGAACGGAGGTCGAAAAATTTATGTTATACCACCAATAAGGCTGTTGTAAATATTGTGAAAGAATTTTATGCCAACGTATACTATTCTGAGGACGGAATCGTTTGAGTGTGGGGATTTTCTGTTGAATAGCCGCCCGCATTAACTCTTTTTATGAAGTACCAAACTCCTATAACTACCATTATGAAACCTTCAGTACAATGGAAGGCCCGTTGAATGATGTCATCAACTTTCTCACTGATGGGAAAAGGACATGGAAGATAAAGCAATGAGAACGGGTAAATTTTTCTGCTTCCATGTTGAATGCCACATCTAAGGCGTGACACGAACATGACACTATTTTATTTTTTCTACTATGTTACCGACTTATCACCATAGTGAGGTAACTAGAGATAGAGCTATTCTGAATTTTTGTATTTAGAATAATATGTATTCAGAATAATATAATATAAATGTGGGGAGAATCATTTTTAAGAATATATTAACCACAGCAAAGAGTGAAAGAAGTGGAGTTCTAGGACATCCTGGCCTCATTTATGCACTTTGCCAACTTTCTGGAGTGGAAGCTGGAGATGAGGAAGAATGAGTTTACCCTATGAAACCCATTAGTAAAGCTAATTTAAAGACTTATGAATTCCATGAAACGTGGAGATCTGGGAGTAGGAGTCAAGAACCTTCTACTAGTAGAGATATCCCCTCTACTAGTTATGGCCTTCCTTCTTCTAGTTCCCCTACCCTGACTGATTTAATGAATGAGTTGAACTTGCAGCGAAAGGGTATGGAGCTAATAAATGAAAGAGTTAGGGGTTTAGAACGTATATATGATTATGATAGTGAGTACCTACAGAGGCATTCTGACTTTGAGATAGCTTACTACGAAGCTTAGGCCCGGCACTACAGAGGTGAGCCTGATGTTACTTTTTCTGAATGCCCCCGATATACTTCGTATCAGTCCAATCCACCTGCTGACAAAGGAGACGAAGATATAGTTTGGGATTTTGATATATGATAGTAATTGATGTACTTTTATTTTTTTGTAATATTTGTAATAGAGATAGATGTTTGTGTGTTTGTACTTTCATTTTTATTTTTATGTTGCAATTGGATAATTTATAATTAATGTTATAATTGTTTGGTGTGGTAGTTGAACTTTGTTAAATTGTAATGTGATGTGATTTTTATTTTACATTTTAATTGTAATTATTTTTTTGTTTAGTATTGTGGATGTGTTAGTGAAATATTGTGTTTGTATAATATTTATTTTTGTTATTTCAAAATTTCATTACCCAGCAAATTCTCTAATGATTTATATGTATAGAAAACTCCTAATGTTACAGACCAGGTTAAGTAGAAATTTGGAGAAGGACTGTAAATATTTCAGAATGATGAAAATGTCTAAAATATTGCGGTATGATTTATATTTATAATTTTTCTTTCCACCTGTATCATTCCATATTGAAAAATTTAAGTTTGGGGGAGGGAAGAAAAAGATTAATTATTAGATGTTCT
>NW_018164642.1:35825-36908 GCF_001263595.1 Phalaenopsis equestris | reverse complement strand
AAAAGAGAAAAGAAAAGAAAGAAAAAAAATATAAAAGTGAGGAGAAGCTTGAGGAGATGCCTAATCAAAAATTGGCTTCACTGGACCTAACTAAAGGGAAAACCTAAATACATTCCTAAACTTATATTTATGGACTAGCATCTTTTACATGTAGTGTTCTCATGAAGTTCCTATCATTTGAATATTCTAAGTGACTTGATATTACAACATATAGTCATTCTTGAAATGAATAGAAAACTATAACTCTTAAACTTGATGACTATATAATATTGTACCTACAGAGTTAATTTAATTACTTGAGTTTTTTCTGAAAATCTCACTATGAAATTTACTTAAATCAAACTTATAGTATTTTTGAATTAAAACTTTACTGCAATAGATCATAACTTTTATGTAGTACTAAAATTATATGAGGACAAGTAATAGTTAAGTTTGGGGGATTTTGACCAAAGGAAAATATGTTGAAATTTTCATACCTATTTTACACTGATTTTGAAGATATTGCACTTTAAAGAAAGATATTTTTGATATTTTGTTGCAGGTATGATGAATTATGGTCATTGGGGCAAAAAGATGCAAAAAGGAGCAAATTTGGAGCAAAAAGTACCAAAATATGAAGATTTAAACTAGGGCGCTGACAACAAGCTTGACGGTGCCAACGACGGGCCGGGGAGATTTTCCCGAGAGTCCAGATCAAATATTTTAGAAGGCCCACCGACGCAGAGATCGGCGATTTTCTCAATAGGTGCATTGAATGTGGACGATTTTTGACGGGATGCTTAGGCAACTCTTGGGAAAACTCTTCTACAACTTTAAAAGAAGATTTTGGCTAAAAATTGAGAAAGAGGAACAACATCCAGGAGGTTCCAGTAGTGTGTAGAGAGTTTAATTTAGGGTTAGATTGTGAGGAATTCTTCGAGAGATTGTAAGAGTGGAGGGAAATTGAGAGATTTCTTCCTTCTTGCCGCTTCGAAGAAGAATTCTGTGTGTTGTAAAGAAAGGAAGAGATTTAAAGGAACTTCGAGGAGTTTGCTTGGGGAGGAATTAGAGATAAGTGTTATTTACTTGTTGTAGTTTGTATGA
>NW_018164642.1:14686-35393 GCF_001263595.1 Phalaenopsis equestris | reverse complement strand
GATAAAGAATAGGTATGCTTCTATTTGGCACAATCCAATTTGAACTGATTCACTTTATCCATTCACTTTAATTTCTTGACAAGGAGAATGATGCTTTCTTATATATTGAATTTTACATTAGAAACTTTATTAGTAGACTTAGTTATTTAAGAGTTATTAAAATTACACATTTATTTCAATTGCCTATTACTGATAGATAAAAAATTTTAATTATATTGTTGTGATTGAGTATTGATTTTCTAAAATCTTAGTTTGTAGCCTCTAATATTACTCCCTCTGGTATCGATATCTAAGACTCCATTAGAGCCCTGTATTACTTGAGCGATACGTATACTTGAATTGATAAGTGTGACTTTAGAATTATTGAATATTTTATATATACATCTTTATCAAATCTATAACCGTTGTCAAGTTTTTGGTGTGATTGCAGAGGAATTAAATCTTCTAGCAGCAGTATTAAATCCTTGTATTTTTAAGTATATATAAAGTCGCTATCACATATTAGCTTTGAAAAAGATTTTTCATAGAGTCTTAATTCTTTCATCTTATATGTAACTCTAAGACTCTTAATATTTCAAACATACAAATTCCTTTACTTTAAAAAGTAAAAGCATAGTCTTATTCTCTTATACTAAATGTCTTAATTATTGAACTAATCTTTATTATTTAAAAATTTTATTTAAGTAAATTATGATATTAATAAAATAAAAAATATAGTTATCTAAAGTTAACCTCGAATACCAAAAGTTCATGTTAAAATAATTTTAAAATCATAATTCGTTTAGGACGAATAAAGTTTAGTCTGATTTAAGAGAAAGTTTTTTCTTCTCCCAAACTTAAATTTTTAATAAGTAAAACATATAGTGCAGAAATGTAGGTAGGAAGAAAACAATAAATGCAATTAATAAGACTAACATGTACAGAGTTTTGAGCATGAAACTTTGTAGGTACTAATTAAAAAGATCAAGTGTATAATAATACATAAAGTTTCATTAAACATGATATATTAAAAAAATTTGCTAAGTAAAGGACAATTCCAAACATAAGCAATAAATTTAAAAACAGATAGTAGTACAATAAAAACAAACAATCCAGTGCCACAAATAACAAGTTTAGAATGATAGTTGACCATAACACAAAATCTAAAGAATACATCTCACTACCATAAACACAAAATCAAACTAAAATCATAAAAAATAAAGATAAAACTACTTCTCATTATCACTATCATCATCTTCTTCATCCTCTTCTAAATTCTCCTCCATTTCTCTGCTCTCATAAGGTGTAAAGCTGGGGCAAGTAGATAATTCCACTCAATGATCGCCCCTCATGAATTTTACAATTGCCTCATGAAAAGACATATTGAAATCAACTCTTCTCTGCATGTATTCATCATTAAGGAACAAGTGAGCATGAATACATTTTACCTGACTCTGCGGTGTCAAAATATCCCATTGAAGTATAACCAACTGCTCCATTACACTATCCAATGAAATAGTACTAGAAGTGGAGGGTCTATATGCTGAAGTAGAAGGTATGTGTCTGCTTCCACCACTTTTCCTTAATCTAGCATGTAAATCATATGTATGCAAATTGGGTCTACTGATTGGTTTTAGGGGTTGTAATAATTCTTCCCATCTCTCATATCCTACTACTGATTGTTCACATAAAGTGATTGGGAGCAGAGGTCTCATATCCTACTCCTGATTGTTCACATAAAGTGATTGGGAGCAGAGGGTCCAAATTGGAAGAATTAAGTTCCAGTGGATGGGACATACAGTCCGATGATGTGTCATGGAAAGTCCCAAGATATAGAGTGAAAATCAAAGAGCGATTCAAAAGGGTTATGAGGTTGAGTTTGAATTGATCATGAATTTTCAAAGGATAAATTAGAGAAACTTGATTTGACTAACAAAAGTAGAAGGATTAAGGATAAAGTCAAGTAGAAATGAATTTCAAATGAGAAATGAAACCCTAAACTCTACAAAGAATTTTATGGCAGTCGAATGAGACTTTGTTAGTAAAGTCCATGGTAAGGATGCTTATGGTTTTTCATCATCCTTGAAACATTAACCAACCTCATAACTAGGAATCCCCCGTAAATATCGGAGCATGGGGATTCATATTTTCAAAGAAGTTTGAAATATCCTCGTCAGCAATCATGAGTTACATCATTCTATGGTGTTCCTTCCACTCTTAAGGGGTAGGTTTGTTGTATTTTATGTCACATTCCTTAGCACTGATTAGGTACTTAGACTAATTTAGGCATATATTTTCAAACTAACCAGGGGTAAGTGTGTGGCCCTTGGTTTGGTGTTTAATTTAGCTAACCTAAGGTTCATGTCAGATCTACATAGGTTTTGTTCTTGTTCATTATCTTGATGTGTTTTAGATGTTTTTTTGAAGTTTAATATTTTAATTCTTCTCTTTTTGCAATCCCAAGATTTGTTAGTCATGTTGAGAAATTAGGGTTTTTAAGTTTGAGTTTGTTTTATTTGAAGTTTAATTTTTAGTGTTTATGGGTGAAATCATTTTGTGAGAGGTTTTCACCCTTATTATTGTTTTATGTAATTTATTTTTGTTATTTTTATTTATTTTTTATCATGACACATGCAATATTAAAATAAAACATGCACAAGTCTTGGATTAGACTTGGGCTAGGGTGGATTTGATGTAAACTGAATTTCTAGTTTAGATTACTTCAAGATCGAGCTAAGGTATGTTTTAGGTCAGCTGATTTGGTCCTAATTCAGACGTAGGCTGATTTGAGTTAATTTGGGTTGGATTTAAGTTGGATTAACCAAAAATGATCTGGGTTGACAAGAATTAGTTGGATTGATTTGAATTTTCTTAGTTTTAATCTTTATTTTATTCAGGTTAAGTTGGATTTAGTCGAGTTGGCCTTAGTTTAATATGGGTTTGACCCTAGTTAAGCTGGGTTGACTCAATTTGATTTAGCTTGACTTGGGTTAAGTTGGGTTGACCTAAGTTGGTTTAGGTTTAAGGTGAGTTAGGTCTAGGTTGGGTCAGACCTAGGTTATGTTTAGGTTTTGGGTTAGACCTAAGTTAAATTAGGACTAAGGTTGGGTTTGGTTTAGAATTAGGTTGGTTAGGTCTAATGTTGGGTTTGGGTAAGACCTAAGTTTGTTTAGGTCTAAGGTTGGGTTAGCGTTAGACCTAGGTTGAGTTAGGTCTAAGGTTAAGCTTATGTTAGGTTAGAACAATATTGGGTTGTGTGTAATGTTGGGTTTGGGTTTGACCTAAGTTACGTTAACTCTAGGGTTGAGTTTAGGTTACGTTAGACCTAGGTGTAGCTATGTCAAAGTTTAAGTTTGGGTTCAACCTAGGTGGTTCTATGTTTAATGTTTAGGTTAAAACTAGGCTAAGTTAGGTGTAGGGTTGACTTAGATTTTGGCATTTATTTTAGATTTAGGTTTAAGATAGGTTTTAGTTTAGATCCAACGTTTAGTTTAGGGTTTAAGTTAGATTATAGATTTGGTTTTGGAATTTGATTAGTTTTTAGGGTTGAGCTATGTTAGAGTAGGCTTAGATGGGTTAACGTTTGGTTGGGTTATGGTTGATCTGAGTGGAGCCCATACCTAAGCTTAATCAAAGGCTATTAAGTTGAACAAACTCAATCTTAACTCAATGCAAAAAAGGAATAAGAACAGATGGAGAAGGAATTTAGCAGGGAGAAAGTTGATCGGAGGAGGAGGCTCACGAGAAAATCCCTTCTTCATCCTCTACAATCGAATGTGAGCATAAAGAGTAGTGGGTAAGTGTTTGTGTTCTGAAGTGTGTCAAAGATAACTTATTCATAGACTAACTAAGGCACTGACAGAGGGTTCCTAATTGTTTGATTTTTTGGTGCATCGATGACAATGATGAACCAGACTGTTAGTTAGCCACAGATTGCCACTTGCAAAACAACATGATGTTTTGTGCTCTGGTTCATGGATGAAGGTCACAGATCACTGTTGTGTTAAGCGAAGTGGCCACACGGAGGTGTCACTCCATTTATACCTAGGAGTGGTCATGCCCAGGCCTAGGGAGACCACATTGAGGAACTTTTAGGCTTGGTCAAGCCTAGGCTACGAGTGACCACACCGAGGAACTTTTGGGCATGACCACGCCTCCGCCTGGAGTGACCAGGCGTAGGCCTAACGCGACCACGTCAGGCCAAAGTAATTTGATAGGTTCACTTTGGCACATCTGGTTACACCAAACCCAGGGTGATGCATATCCAAGCCCTATGTGACAAAAAATGAGGTCAACAAAGAAGAATACATTTACCTTTTTCAAAGATTTTTAGGATGCATCTATCTCAAATACAAGTGAGCTGGAGGATAGCCCATGTCACTATTATCATGAAGAGCGGGATAAGATCCATCTTTTTAGGGTGGATGATTCTTGAGGAGATTGTCAACATGCCATCTAGTTGTATTTGCATTTAGACTAAGTAATGATGTGGCCACTACACCCCCTCGATTTAGTTGTAATGGATGGTTGTAATAAACTTTTCTTGCTTAAGGATAGAAAACACCTTTATATAAAGCTGCAAAACTTTCAAAATGTTTAATTACTTTCATAGATTCACTAAATTTTTTTTGAAGCGCTTCCTCTTCACACTAAAAAATTTAATTGTCTAGCATTTTGGCAAAGAATGGTATTAGTAAATCTTCTCCTCTTAGGACATAGGTTTAAGCTTAGATGGTGCTACAAGTATAATGGTCTGTAACAGACTACCAATATAAATGGAAAAGGTCGTAGACTGTATATACTCTTCAAACATGCGTTAATACTCTATATCTATCAAATTGCCTCCCAACTAAGCATTTGATGCATTTTTAATCCTCATGTTCTTATTACTTTTTTATGTCATGTTAAATAGAATAAACGTAGTTAATGTATAATGTGGCACACGGTGACTTCTCACCATTAGGGTAGCTGCCTTCCTCTAGTCACCTCTTCTTTTCATAATCCTTCTCCCAGTGTACTCGCGACAAAGAGTCGCCATAGGCTTTTGCCTATATTTCCTTTCTGTAATGAGGTCATTCAAGGTTTTCTTGCAACTCACGGACTCTCTTGAATTTAGCCAACTGAGTGGCATGATTTCAATCAATAAGGACAACAAAAGTGCCAGCCACGCCCTATTTATAAGGGGACATGAACACTAAAAATCCATGGAGTTCATGTAATGAATATGAAAAATAAATGAATATTCATTTTGCATTGAATTCTCATGTTCTTTTTGCAGCACAACATTCAAAAAACAAGAGAATAAGGAAACTAATATGCATGCCAGAAATGCATTATCACAAATCTCAAAGAAATTCAATGGATCAAAAGATAAAAGTACGATTAAGGTTAACCTATTGAACGGAGAACATGAACCACGCCAGTAGAAGACTAAAAATTTAGTTGACCAGCAACTTATCACGAACAAAAGTCCCACATCGACTAGGTGTAGGGCCGAAAGCAGTATTTAAGTCCTGGGCTGCCCACCACCCCGAAGAACTCTTTTGGGAGGTGACAAGTGGTATCATAGCAGATTACTGCCTGCCAGGTGGGCGATTCTCCAAGGTCCAGTGGGACTCTCGGTGGAGCCGATCCGTGATGAGGGCGTCACGTGATTGGGTGGAGGAGAATGTCACAAACAAAAAGTCCCACATCGGCTAGGTGTAGGGCCGAAAACAGTATTTAAGTCTTAGGCTGCCCACCAACCAGAAGAGCTCTTTTAGGATGTGATAAACTGCTACCTTAGAGCAGGACTCAAAGCTGACTGTACGAAAATAGTTCGAGTCAATAAATTGAGACTTATCGAACCGAGAGAAGAAATCAATCCGGCTTTTGTCCCATACTGAGTTACTTTCTGCCTGACAACCTAGTTTCATCCCAGCTACATGAGTTTCTCATTTACGGATCGACAATCGATTGCAAGACCAAAATAGCCAACCGATCAAAGCTCAGAGTACTAAAGAATCACCATAGTTAACCAGCTATCCTAACTTAGTAGCATCGTCCGAACGAGCCTTTGCGACCCAAGTATTACATATCCCAATCAGTCGAGCAATACCATAACTGAACCATCACATCATTTATTTTCTATGTGTCTAAAATATCTTGTAACGCCCCCATAAAAGCAGAGGCAACTATTCAATTTTCACTTTATAACCCCTTGCATATAAATAATGGAGTTATTTCGACAGTAAATATGTTGATTAGATACGCTTAAAGGAACCAATTTCTTTTTGTACACAGATTCGAATTCAACAGATGTACAGATTAATGTTTATGTGATTTGTTTTTATTTTTTTCGACTAATTTAATAAATGAATCTATAAATTTTGTTTCAATTCTAATTGTTTATTTAACAAGCGAACGGAAATAGAGCTGTTCTCAAGGATGAAATTAAAATAAAAAGCATTATAATTGCTGCCTTGAATTCAGCGCATAAGAAATTCTAATGCCGGAAAATGCAAATTTGGAATTCTCACCAACTACGTCTTATCTAAACCTTGCTTTAAAGTCAAATAACATTTTTCCGTTTCCTGTACTTACACACTATCTTTCAGCTGATAAACCATACATTCTTCCATGGCAAAGTTCATTCGTCGATTCTCCAACTAACCTTACCATCCTGAACTTAGTTGTTGCTTCCTTCCAATTCCCCACCAAATCTTCAATTCTCATGGCCCGCAATTTCTCTTTCCGCATCTACTAACTTTTCAATGAGTCCATGTTAACTCCATTAATTACTGATTAAACCACCCATCCTCTGAACTCCCTCTGCTCTTCTCCTTTTTCCTCTCCCCTCTGCTCTTGATTAACATCATCTTCTTCTTATCCACCCCTCCATGGGCACCCCACAAGCATGGCCTCAATATACTGCAGGCAGAGACTGCTCCCTCGGTTTTTGCAGCGTCTACTGTCCCCAATGGTGCTTTTTCTACTTCCCCCCACCACCACCCCCCTCCCACTCCAATTTCACCCTCTCCCCTCTCCTCATCGCCATCATCGTCGTCATCTCCTCTGCCTTCTTCATTGTCACCGGCTATCTCATCGCCCTCAAATACTGCAACAACCACCGCCACCGATCTCTCATCTCACTTAACTCCGGCACCCCCTCTCCCTGGCTCCCCCCTTCTTCCACCGGGCTCGACGCCTCCGTCATCAATAAACTCACCATCTATCGCTACCGCCGGGGTGAAAACTCCATCATCAACGGTGACCGCGACTGCTCAGTTTGCCTTGGGGAATTTCGCGACGGCGATAGCCTCCGTCTTCTTCCCAAGTGCAGTCATGCTTTTCATAAGAGCTGCATAGACACGTGGCTAAGCTCACACTCAAACTGTCCACTCTGCCGTGCCGGTGTTATCGGTCCAGTTGAGCATACGATTGCGGAGAGTGAAGAAGAAGGTGAGCTTGTCGTTGATGTTGCAGCCGTTCAGGATTTGGAAGAGGAGAGGGAGTTGTCAGAGGGGAGAGATGGGGATGATGAAGATGTGGTAATTGAGATAAGAGAGGAAGCTTACGAGGTTAGGATGGCCAGTGAATCGTCGGAGGGGACAAGTACAGTTTCTATGAAGAGATCTCTCTCTTCTCGTAGAAGTACTGGAAGTCATTCATCGTGAATTTATGAAGAAACATGCTTCTTATTTTTGTTACCGTAAGCTGAATTTTCTTGCTGTATTGTTTGGTTTTTTTTTTTTTCTTTACATTTTTTGATGTAAGAAATTTATTTGTCACAAACGGCGTTCAGCTCATGTACAATTTCCGCGCTAAGACAAGCACTTAGAGGTAGTCGTGCGACTTAGATGGTAGCTAGGCTCAGTCATATAGGAAAATGACTAAATTAGTAGAGTTCATAATTTTCATTTCAGAAACTTATAACATACTTTTAAATTTTATTTACTTTTAGATATGAAAATACGTTTATATTCTTATAACTAATACGTTTATATGCCTTAATCTCAATTTTCCGATCTTATAACATTTTTCATGAATACGTATAAGTTGAACATATTTTATTTTCATTTCCTCTGGAATTGAAACTACGTTTATATGGCAAATGCTTAACTCGTACACATTTTTCACTTTTTATAACTTTTCGTCATGTATGTTTATGTTATATCATCACTGAAAATTCTGACTTCGATTGAACAGTTTCTCTAACTGAGAGAAATCATGAGTTTTTTTGGGGTATTTATAGAAGGGATGCCAGCTTAGATTCCATTAAAAAAAATAAGCATTAATCTTTGCAGGGAGAAACTCTTATTTGATCTCCCACGATATAACATGGAAGAGTAATATCGGTAATGATAATATATTATCTATATTTAATATTCATATTTGTAGTTGGTGATTCCATTATCATTTAACCATTGATGTTTACAATCTGGCATTCTTTTAAAAATAGAAAAATTTTATTGTGTGACCATCTAATCAAACTTGGTACAAATTTTTATTTTTTATGCAACCATAAATATAACTAAGTTAAGTGAATTCATAAACCAATGCCGAGAAAGGCTGGCACCTACCTGAGAGGTTAGAAATAAAGCGTCTTAGATATGCCAACTTCCCCTGAAAGGAACGTAATTGTTTCAAAGTTTTAGGGGGAGATTTGTGTTCTTTATAATGTTTTTTCTCACATCAACATTGATTTAACATACTCTTAGAATTTTCAAAATGTTTGGTAAACATACTCTTAGAATTTTCAAGATTTTAATAGATGATTTCATTTATCATAAAAAAATTAAAAAAAAATTATTAATGGTTATCGATTGTTCAATAAAAAATTGCAGGTTGTTTGGTAAACATACTCTTAGAATTTTCAAGATTTCAATAGATGATTTCTTTTATCATAAAAAAATTAAAAAAAATTATTAATGGTTATTGATTGTTCAATAAAAAATTGCAGGGAGTTGAAAAACAAATAAGCTTTGGGTGTTATTTGCAGCACTATTAGTTTTTAGGAGACAGTATTTATATTCGCCCCTTTTTAGATCACCATTTCCAAACACCCTCTGCTCAAAAAAGACAATGCAAGGAAAACTAAGATTGAAACTGGGAAAATATTAAGAAGAAAATAAAAACAATAAATATGGAGATATCTTGTGAGACGATCTTTGTAATATATACAAGAGAAGAACGGTCCAAAGCCAATTGGACGATACTCAACCCAAGTGATTAAATGAGAAATGCCTTACAAAAGACCTTCACATTAAAACCTGAGTAAAAAATTAAATATACTTGTTCTGGCTTCAAAGGGACCTCCCATGACAATGTATTCCCATGGTCAATTATAGCCTTTGGGATACCATGAAAACTCTTGAGGGGCTATGCTTTCTCTTACAACAACTCGTGATTAAGAGGTACCACGGAGGGTTTTATCATTTCTATATGAGAAACTGTTTTTCTAGGTTCTTTTTAGCACTCATAATTTTTAGTTTGTTGATTCATATGTTGTCGTATGATTCTCTTATTCAAATAAATCTCCCTCCCAAATCATTTATATAATTTGAAGAGGAGAGAAATCAAATAGAAAGAGATATACGATAACAAATAGACAAAAAAAAAAAAAGTGGAAGGCTTATATATAAGTAATCCTCATATAATGAATTGAGAGTAAACACCCAAACAAGATAGGATCAAAATACCTCGAAACACGATATTCACAAAGAGAACCCCTACTAAGCCATCCATAACCAAAGAACCAAAAAGAGCATTTTGTTTTTAGGTCAAGAATCTCCTAGAGGAACATATCCCTCGGGTTAATTACATTTTGGGGGATACCCAAGAATAATCTTGATAAAAAGAGTTTCACTTGTATTATCATAGACACATGGAAATAGGTCATTATAGGAAGGTTATTTCCATGTGAGAACACTCTGATGCGTCAAAGCTCTCACTAAACCATCAAGCAGAGAGTGACTTCTTCATATCCCAAAAGGGTAGTGGCTCATTGGCACACGAAGCCCATAAAATAACCAAAATCATCTTGATGGGGACATCCCAACACATCAAAGCACGTCCATGCCAAAAGGGCGGAGGGTAAATCGTCATATACCAAATGGGCGATAATTCATTGGCATTAGCCGTCATAATGATACCAACTGTGTAAAAGGAACGACAGGGCTCAAAGGGGCTCAATAACAAGAAGGGCAATGTAATCCTATAAGGTAGAGGTAGATGGGTTAGGGAACCACAAACTTGTCATCCGAGGCTACTAAGACCCTAATTCTACCTAGTCGTGGAGGTAGTCAACCCAATACGTCAAGAGATTCCCGGTTGGTAAACCTTGGATTTTTTCATCCAAGGGGATCTCGGTAGCCTTAAGGCCAAAAATGGGAAGCTCTAGTCCTATGACCTACTAAGTTGAAGCTTGAGAGATGGGACATAGACTCACCAAATAGATGGCAGAGTTTCCTCAAGAAAAGAGAAGAAAGGAAGGTTCAACTACAAAGTTGTAAATACTCACCATGAAAGGACTTACACTTGTTTGGGTTAGAAGCCATCTAACACTCGAGGCACACTAGACAACATCCTATATAAAAAGATATGTTGTGCTTGTTGAGTTGGAGAAGCTCGGGGGCTTCTCATCGGGACATGCAAATCTGAATGCAGTTATTTAGAGCGATCCTTAAATATTGTGGAGGCCCTTTTAATCATGATCGGGTTGTATTCATGCCTGCATCCCTTTTAAAATTTGGCCTGAAGGCCATGCAAAAAAATAAAAGTATAAATTTTACAGTCCTGAATATTATCATGAAAGATTTATTAAGATTTTATTGAAAATTTAGAATTTTAAATCCTAAAGGGCATATAATGCATTCGTGATTCTCAAACAAACTACAAAAATAAATATTTAAGCATTTCGAGCATTCAAAACATGCAATAAGGCTAGAAAACAAGCTAAATAATAAGAAAGGTTGGTGTCTCTAAGAAGGAAATATATCCCAAAAAAGAAAAAGGGGGGTCGGACATTTCATATACTTGTTGAGTCCTAATTTTGTACATGAATATCAAATGCAAAATTAAGATATGGGCACGAGCTACTACTCTTGAACCCCCCAACCAAGTGTTTCCCACACCAAAACACCATGGAACATGTGCATGTATCTTATTTTTGCTACAGGACATACCTAAGACTCTAAAAAGTAGATAGGAAAAAAAGAAAAGACTTAAACAGTATGAAAATAAGGTTAGCGTGAAAGTCATGCAACGTATAATGAGTCATGCCTAGTGGGGGATCTAAGAAGCACCTGCAATCAAAAGTGAGCATATAAATCATTACATGCGCACCCTTTTTATTGTACCTATATGTGTGCATATATATAAAGACACATCTCCCTGCAAAAGAACACCCTAATACACTACCTGCATATCAAGCATGCAAGTACACAAAAAGCACAAAGTTGGAAAGAAGTCTAACTAGGGCAGCCAAATTAGCAAAGAACAATATTCAGACATCAAAAAGACTACCTGACATCTTAGAAAAGTGTCATAACCGGTATCTAAGTGCATAGGATAAAGTCTCTAGCTATTTTATGACTTTGATAAAGTCGCCAAACCAGTCTCATTCTAAATATCTAAGGGATCTAAAGTATGTCACAAGAAAGGGGTGACATTTTAAAATAAGTGGCATGACATATGACCTAACTTATATAGGCTGCAGAGTATGGCGAATAATGCTTATAAAATAAAAAATATTAATTTTTAAGATTTTAAAATAGCATTCAATGTAATGCGGGTCCGTGACTCATATGATGTACTTTAAAGTCCTTGGATCTTTATCACAACTATACTATTTGTTGCTCGTAATACAAAAACTCGCTTTACTCACTTAGGCATCCATACAGGCAAGGCTCATTTGAGTATCACGACCAACAAATATGTCACTCTCCTAACAAGTAGGACAAGTCATTTAGGTTAATGGGTAAGCATACAATAATGCAAGAAGTCCACATTGTGATTGTTCAACTGAAGCATGAAAAAGTCACAATGGGGGCCAAAAATGACAAAACATACACAATGAAAACGAGTGCAAGGATGCTTCATGCAACATGATGAGAAAGAATAGGATATAGTGATAAAAATAGCCTACCTATGGAGAGTAATTACACCTGCCTAGAGACTCGGGGTGCCATGTGACTAACAGATTATAAAAGAGTTTGAATTGAGTGAAAGGATATAAATAAAAAGGGTTCACACCTTACTCAAGAAGCACTCATTGAGTAGACATGAAAACATGAAAGATATGCAATGACAAAGGGTGGGCATACCGTGAATGCAATAGCTTAATCGAAGAGTATGCAATGGAGATAGTGATATGAAGGGGTGGGTATGTCGTGAAGGCAGCGACCTGACAAATTGGTATTCTGTGAATGCATTGACTCAAAAAGGTAAGCATGTTAAGAAGTCAGGGACCCAAAATAGTGGGCATGTTATGAAGGCAGCCCCCTAAAAAATGGTTATGGCGAGGCGGTAGTGACTTGAAAGCGTGGGCAAATCGTAACGACAACAACTTAAAGAATGGGTAAGCTAAGAAGGTAGTAACCTAAAAGGGTGGGCTTGTCATGAAGGAAACAACCTAAATAATGCTTACTCCAATGAGGCAGTGAAGTGAAAGTGTGGGCATGCAATGAAGGCAGTGTCCTAAAGGATGGGCATGTCATGGAGGGAATGACCTGAATGGATGGGCATGTCTTGAAGGCAGTGACCTGAAGGGGTGTGTGATGACCCGAAGGGGTGTGTGATATGGCTTAGAAAATGCTTAATGTTCTTTCTCTTTTCCTCCTATTTATGGATGAAATTACACTTTAAATAAAGTTATTTTTATGTTTATCTTATAAGTACAACAAGTAAGAGAACTTGAACAAAGTGTAGAAGAAATGGAGGGAAGCAGAGGTGAATTGGAATAAAAGTGACTTGGAGCACTTGTGCCTAGGATCCAGCCTTTGGGCATAACGACCCTCATCCAAGAATATTGGTGCCAGCCTTGTGGAACCTAGGTGCCACTACCCTCTTACATAAACAGAAAGCTTGGCACTTAGGCGCCAGCCCTATGGCACCTAAATGCCTGAATTGCTTAGGGCAGTTTTCTATAGTTGCTTCACACATTCCAAGGAGTTAGTAGGAGCTTATATGAATGATAATATGGATGTAAAAGGAGAAGAATAAAGGCAAAATAATGTTAATTATTTTTGAAGTCCTAGGTAAAATCCTTAAAAGTTCATACGAAAGAAATTTGTATTTTCTTTGATAAATGTATTGAGATGTTGGTGAGGAATGAGAGAATGTGTAAGAGAGATAATCATCATTGCAATTGGCTTCTAGCAATCCTATGTAGAGGATTCTTCATCATTTTTACAAAGAAAAAGATAGATATTGTGTTCTATTTCATACTATAGTCATTGTAAATACAATTCTACAATTCCAGTGGATTTGCTTTGTTCTGAAGGATTATTTGTGGTGTTTCCTTCATGCATTGTGAATAGTTGCATCTTACCTTTTTTATGTGATGAATAGGTTTGTTATGTAGGTTTGTAGGATGCTTTTTGAATTGTCTTTAAATCTCTAATGTGATGAGTATTCTTCCATGCTTAATTTACATTTCATTTCGGCCAACTGGATAGTTAAAACATATTGTGACCCGTAATGACTCGAGAGAGCTTTGGGGGAACTATTAGAGCATTCACTTTAAACTATTGGGTGAAGCAAAAGTGTTCCGTAAGGTGATGCAAATAAATATGGAAATAATCTTTAACGAGTTCAAATTGAGGTTTAAGGAATTGAAATTAATTTAACCAAACTTCTTTATGCACTCACGAGAAAGTAAAGAAGAGAATTGCTTCTTTTTGTCTTTCTCAATAATTACTGTTCTAAGTATTTTGTTCTTACACACTACTTATCTCATTCTAAGTGAGGGTAACTCTTTATCTTTTTGATTACCAATCCAATTAAGCCAAGTAGGACATTTACAAGATTTAATATCTAAAATTGACTGCAATATTATAGTAATAGTTTTAGAGCATTGATACACCAAAAATATATGCATTTATAGACCCATATTTTATACTTATTTTTTATGATATTGCACTTTAATGGAAGGTATTTTTTATGTTTTATTGCAGTTTTTTTATTTTTAGAACTTGGAGCAAAAATGATGAAATTTGAAGTCAAAATGGAGAATTTAAAAAATTGTTCAGCGCCGATGGTGTCAGACTGGTCGCCGACGGTACCGTTTACCAGAGAAGACATACTAAATTAAATGGCCTCTGGCACCGGCGGCGCCAGTGTCAATGTAGACCCTATTTCTAGAAGATTTGACAAGTTTGGATGTTTTTTAAAGAGTTTTTGAATGCACCTATTGGAGAACTGGCCATAGGCTCTATTTAGAGCCGAAATTGATCAGAGAAGGCCCTTTCCTTCGCTTTCTTCACCCCTCACAGCCATCCATCTCTTAGCATCCATCACCCCTTTGCATGTCTTCTTGCCATTTTACATCATTCCACACCATTCCACACCTTTAGTTAGTTATTTTCTTTATATTTTTGAGTTTTTATGGTGAGTTTAAGTGTAAATTCTTCTCTAAGAAGTGTTGAAGAGGAAGAGAACTGAGAGATTTCTTCTTCCTACATTTCCCAAGAGATGCTACAAGAGATTTGCTTCGAAAAGAGTTACAGATAAGTGTTGTTAGTTTATTATTGTTGTATGAACTTTCTTTTATGTATGAAATTTTTGTTTTGTTGTTTCTTTCTCATGAAGTATGAGTATTTTTCTTTATCTTTCTTCTTACTATGAGATGTGGTGAAGTGAAGAGATAATTTGGATGTACCAATGTTAAAATATAAAATAAATTGTGATGGTTTTTTAAACTCCGCTCTTAATTTACTTTTTAATCTGACCAATTGAATTTTTAAAATATGTTGTGACAGGAAATGTAGTATGAGTTCTACAACAGAGTGATAATCACATTTAAGTCTATGAAGGAGTAATTTGTTCGTGGAATTAACTGCAAATAAATAGGGAAATGTACTTTGTTGAGTATAGAATTGAAAATTTCTAGTGTGACAGACTAAAAATCCCCAATTCGATCATAGTACATACAAACTAAGCAAGATTTAGCCTTTGGGGGAAGGGAAGTGGGAGCTCTAGAAGAACTTTTGGAGTGCCAGCAAATATCCTCCTAGCCTAGACATGGATTTAGTGACTAAGCCTAAGATTAGCCAATGATTTTCTATAACACTGAATCAGGGTAAAGAATTAAAATTGCTCCTATTTGGCATAATATAAATTTAAACCATTTATCTCATCTCAGTTCACCAAAAAGCTCACTGTAGTGGGAAAAAGATGTTTTTTCACATAAGAAATCCTTATCACATAAACATAGTTCAATATTTTAATAGTTACTGTTTAAACTTTGTATTTCAATTTTGTTAGTAGTTAAATAATTTAGTTTGATAGTATCTTAAACATTCAAAATTACTGACAATAATTTTGATTGATTTCTGTGAATTTCCTTATTAATTTATCCTCATGGGATCGATATTTGGGACTTAAATATAAAGTCTTATATTACTTGATAATGATATGTATACTTGCGTAAAATACCAAATTAAGTGCTTAACATATTATTCATAAAATATTACATCAAGTTTCTGGCACCGTTGTAAAGCGGAGTCAACTTTATAAATTTTACACAATTATATTTCTGTTGGTCAAGCTTTTAGCACCATTGCAAGGGAAGGTAATGATAAATTAAATAGATTTGGTAAATTAGGAAATTTAGAGATAAAAATATACAAAATACAAAATATTAAAAAAAATTATAAAATCAAAAATTAAAAAATATATATATAACTATATATTTAAGAATTTTTTTTTTTTGCTTATTATATTTGTTTATGCGAAATATTGAATCTAAAGGTTTAGTAACTTACGATTCAGAATTAGAACGTGCTATTAGAAAAGTTTGAAAATAACAAAAAGAAATTAAACATTTGAACGAAATGGTGAATAACTTAGATAATCAAATAAATGAAAATCGACAGACCTTTAGAAGATTATGATAATCCAACAGTAGATAAACTTCACTTACTATTCAAAACCCTGATGTTGCTGCTAATTCATTTAAGCTTAAACCTGCTATTCTCCAAATAGTACAAAATAATCAGTTTAGAGGAACACTTACTGAAGATCCTAACTTATATCTTGCTACTTTTTTTGAAATTTGTGCTACTTTTAAATATGACAGAGTGTTTAATGATGCTATTAGGATTAGATTTTTTTCTTTTTTATTAAGTGATAAAGCTAAAGCATGGTTAAATTTTTTAGCATCTCGATCTACTTTAGCATCTGGATCTTTTAGAGCTTGGGGAGAACTATCACAAAAGTTCTTGGCTAAATATTTTCTATCTCGAAAACCACTAAGCATAGAAATATCACATCTTTTTGCCAGCTTGAAGGATATGAAGCCTAGGCAAGATTTAAGGATCTCTTTGGAAAATGTCCACACCATGCATTATCAGATTGGTTAATAATTCAAACTTTTTACAATGGATTAGTAGGATCATTTAGATCTATTATAGATGCTGCTACACGAGGATCTTTAATGTCAAAACCTTTTGATGAAGCATACTTTTTAATTAAAGAAATGGCTACTAACAATTTTTAATGGCCCTCTGAACGGGTAAATCCTAAGAGAGTAGCTAATATTCATGACTCTTATGCAATGTCTATTTTGGCATCTCAAATTGTTACTATATCAAAAAAGATTAATCAAATTGGAGTGAACTATTCTCAAATACCACCAGTATTAGAGGAAAATTTGCTAGGATAGATAATTGATACTCAATCATCTTATGAAACTTAGAATGCTATTAATAATTGAAATAAGAATCCATATTGTAATTATTACAACCTTAGATGGAAAAAACAATGGATGGAAAAATCTCCCTAATTTTAGTTGGAATAAATATAACAATTCAATGAACCCCTAAGGAAATTTAAACAATCAAGGAAATCCTAATTATCAACCTTATTATCCTCCTGGATTTAACTCTAACACTAACCCACAAGTTAAGAAAAAGAAGTTGATGATGGAAGAAGTAATGTTGAATATGGGAAATCAAATACAAAATCAAGGGGCTGCTATTAGAAATATTAAAAATCAATTAGGACATATTTTTACTGCACTTAGTAACAGACCTTCAGAAATCTTCCGAGTACTGTGTAAGTTAATCCCAAAGATATAATCAAGGAGCAAATTAAAGCTCTTAACTTATGAAGTGAAAAAGAAATTGAAACAAGAATCCAAAGAGAAATTGAAGTTGATGAGGGGAAGGAAGAGATGGAAAGTGACCATAATGAAAATGAACAAACACAAGTTCCCTTAGAAAAACCATTACCTCCGTTTCCTCAACGACTCAAGCAGAAGAATAAAGAAAAATAATTTACAAAATTTTTGGAAATCATTAAAAAGTTAACGATAAATATTCCTTTCATTGAGGCTTTAGAACAAATGCCAAGTTATGTGAAATTTATGAAAGATATACTAAACAAGAAAAGAAGTTTACAGATCATGAGATCATTGCACTCAGTGAAGAGTGTAGCACTATAATTCAGAAAAACTTCCTGAAAAGTTAAAAGATCCTGGTAGTTTTACTATACCTTGTGCAATTGGTGAAAATTTTTTTGGAAAAGCATTATGTGATTTAGGAGCGAGTATCAATCTTATGCCTCTATCAATTTTTAAACCTTTAGATTTAGGAGAGATTTCCCCTACTTCTATAACTCTTCAGTTAGCTGATCGGTCAATCACTTATCCTAAAGGAGTTATAGAAGATGTATTAATAAAAGTGGATAAATTTATTTTTCCTGTAGACTTTATAGTATTAGACAATGAGGAAGATAAAGAGATTCTTATTATTTTGGGGAGACCATTTCTTGCAAGAGGGAGAGCTGTGATAGATGTAAAAATAGGAGAATTAATAATGAGAGTTAATGATCAAGAAGTAACATTTAATATTGCAAAAGTGATGAAATATCCTGCAGTATAAAAACATAATGAATGTTTTAGGATGAAAGTTACTAATTATCTAAGTAATGAGCAATTTAAGTAAGATTTTGAAGAAAAATTAAGGCAAGAAGAATTTAGTGAAAATGAGAATAAGATAAAAGAAAAAAATTTAGATTATATTCAGGAAAATTTTGAAACTTTAGATTTGTTGGAAAATGATAATAAAAAATCTTATTCCTTCAAGTATTAAACCACTTGAACTTGAACTGAAAGTATTACGTGCCCTTTTAAAATATGTGTTTTTAGAAAATTCATCTACATTGCATGTTACTGTATCTTCTGAGTTAACTGAAATTCAAGAACAAAAATTAATAAAAATGTTAAAAAGATGGATGGACTTTGGTAGATATTAAAGGAATCAGTCATTCAAACTATATGCACAAAATTCTATTAGATGTATGAACTTAAAGCTGA
Source organism: Phalaenopsis equestris (assembly GCF_001263595.1). Taxonomy (NCBI): domain Eukaryota; kingdom Viridiplantae; phylum Streptophyta; class Magnoliopsida; order Asparagales; family Orchidaceae; genus Phalaenopsis; species Phalaenopsis equestris. The sequence goes on along the minus strand of NW_018164642.1, from coordinate 16,897 downwards.
TCCTCAGATAATGGAAGAAGTTGTTAAAAAAGAAATTTTAAAATGGTTTGATGTTGGAATTATATATCCTATTTCAGACAGTGCTTGAGTAAGCCCAATTCACTGTGTTTAAAAGAAAGGATGAGTCAAGTAAATGAGAAAATGAATTAATTCCAATAAGACAAGTTATTGGTTGACAAATTTGTGTAGAATATAGAAAATTAAACATGGTCACCAGGAAAGATCACTTTCCTTTACCCTTTTTAGACCAAATGTTGGATAAATTGGCTGGAAACAAACATTACCACTTTTTAGATGGATATACCGATTATCATCAAATTACAATTGCTTCTGAGGATCAAGAGAAGAAAACATTTACAAGCCCTTATGGAACATTTGCTTTTCGTAGAATGACTTTTAGACTATGCAATGCACCTGTAATATTTCAAAGATGTATGATGTCAATATTTAATTATTTGATTGAACATGGAATGGAAGTATTTATGGATGATTTCTCTATGTTCAGGACTTCATTTGAATTACGTTTAAATAATTTAAAAAAAGTTTTGGAATTATGTGAAACCATAAATCATTCTAGTATTAAATTGGGAAAAATGTCAATTTATGGTTGCAGGAGGAATTTTACTTGAGCCTAAAATTTCTGAAAATAGCATGGAAGTAGATCATGCAAAAGTTCAAGTTATTGAAAAACTACCACCATGGACTATGGTTAGATGGGTAAGAATCCACCTGATTGGGAGAAACCATATGAAATAATGTGTGATGCTAGTGATTATGCTATTTGATCTATTTTAGGACAAAGGCACAACAAAGTTTTTAAAGTAATATATTATACTATAAAAACTCTAATGATGCTCAAATTAGTTACACTACTATTGAAAGAGAGTTATTAGCTATTGTCTATGTCTTTGATAAATTTAGACCTTACGTGATTGGAACCAAATATATAGTGCATCATCTGCTATCAAATACTAATGCAAAAGAAGGATGCTAAACCAATATTGATTAGATGGATACTTCTATTGCAAGTGTTTGATTTTACTGTAGTTGATAGAAAGGGAAATGATAATCAAATAGTTGATCATTTGTCTAGACTAGAAAAAGTAATATTAACTAATTTTGAAAATGAAATTTTAGAAAATTTCCCTGATGAACAATTATATAATATTGAATAAATAAATATACCGTGGTATGTTGATATAGTAAATTATATTGTAAGAGATATTCTACCTCCAGATATTAGGAATCAACAATTAAAAAAAATTATATATGATTCAAAATTCTATTTTTTTGATGACCCATATTTATATAAACAATGTAAAGATCTAATTATTAGAAGGTATGTTCCTCATGAAGAACCTCAAAAAATAATTGAAAGATGTCAAGATTATGAATTTGGACTGATTATGAATTTGGACTACATTTTGGAACAAATAGAACTGCATATAAAATTTTGCAAGCTGGATTTTATTGGTCTACTCCTTTTAAAGTTGTTAATGAATGTATTAAAACATGTGTTAATGAATGTATTAAAAAATGTGATAGATGTCAGCGAGTAGGAAATATTTTTAGAAGAAATGAAATTCCTCTAAGATACACATTGGAAGTTAAAATTTTGGATGTGTGGGGATTAGATTTTATTGGATCATTTATTCCTTCATTTGGAAATTTATATATATTACTTGTTGTTGATTATATTTCCAAATGGATTGAAGTTGTAATTGTACCTAAATGAGATGCTCAGAGTGTTTCTAAATTTTTAAATAAAAATATTTTTACAAGATATAGAATGTTAAGAGTAATTATTTTGTGATTGAGGATCTCATTTTAACAATAAGTGAATCGAGAAATTAATAAAAAAAAGATATGATATTATAAATAGATTCTCTACTGCTTATCATTCTCTGACCAATGGTCTAGCAGAAATATCAAATCCTGAATTAAAATGAATTTTAGAAAAAGCTATAAATATTTATAAATTGGATTGGTTTGCTAGATTATATACTACATTATGGGCATACAGAACTGCTTATAAGACTCCTATAGAAAGTCCCCATATAAACTTATTTTTGGAATAACATGCCAATTACTAGTAGAATTGGAGCATAAAGCATTTTGGGCTATTAAGGAATTTAAATTTAATCTAAAAGATGCTGGTAGGAAAAGATTATTACAACTCAATGGACTTAAGGAAAATAGAAATGAAGCATA
>NW_018164642.1:12231-14635 GCF_001263595.1 Phalaenopsis equestris | reverse complement strand
ATTATTAAGAAGAAGTTTGAACCTAGACAAGAAGTTCTATTATATAATACAAGATTAAGATTATTTCCAAGAAAATTGAAATCCAGATGGTTATGACCATTTAAAGTGATTAAAGCCTATCATTATGGAACTCTTGTTATTAAAGATCCTAAAACTAGAAAGATATTTAAAGTTATTAGGCATCGATTGAAACATTATTATGAAAAACACATACCACAATTTAAAGAAGTTTTAATGTTAAGTTATCCCGATTAAACAATGGTACGTTAGGCTAACAACGTTAAACCAAGCACTTTGTGGGGGGGCAACCCATATATATGTATCAATATATCTATATATTACTATGTTGTTTAATAAGTATATTTTTGTCTTAGGAAATAATAGTATTTTTGAATCCTACAAAATTTTATATATCATAAATTAAGATAAATATTGGTATTAAAGGAAAATTTGGAATCAAATGAACAAAAAAATTAAAAGACACAATTTTGCCCTCTGGCGCGGACGGCGCCCGCCTAATGGACCATGGGGCAGACAACGCCATCGAGAGTGTCGACGGCGTCCTGAGCAGTTTTTCATGTGCACGACAAAGTTAACAGACATTGGCAGGATTTCGCTCCTCAATAACCGTCCAGAGGTGTTTTTAAAGTCCTAAGAATTACCTTAGACGTCCAGAAACTTCCTAAATTTGGACGTCCAGAAACTTCCTAAAGTCCAGAAACTTCCTAAATTTGAATTCCATGGCTTCCAATTCTAGAAATACTTCAAGGTTTGGAGTTTTCAATAGAATAAAGTTTATCAATTTGGAAGCATAGAGATTATACAACAAAGTTATCACAAAGAAGATACTTATCAAGGAGAGAGGATTTGTCAATTATGGATTGAGTAATCCAAGTTCATAGATCGAGAAAATCATTGTGCAACGACGTTGGGAAGTTCTTTGCTACACTACTGCTGCAGTTGTAGTACCAGTAGTAAAGGAATTCTATGCTAACTTACATGGAATTACCCAAGGAGTCATCTTCGTTTGAGGTAAGGCTGTACCATTTACTTCGACTCGAATTAATGATTTGTATATGATAAAAAACATTCCAATCTATCATTATACAAATTTTATCCTAACGATAGATATATGATGCAAGATGTATATAATTTTCTGACGGATGAAAATGATAATTGGGAAATCAGAGATGAGAGATACGTTATTTTATGTACTTCATTGCTTAATCCAATATCAAAATAATGACATTTCTTCATATTTACAAAATTACTCCCTACCATGAAGATGAGTAGAGTTACAAGAGAAAGTGTCATTTTAAACTATTGCATTAAAATGGAAAAACCCATTGATATGGGATCAATTATTTTCAAATCATTTATGGGTATTTTTATGAATGGGCTAATATATGGACTGGGGCATCCTTCCAAAATTTTCCAACTTTGCAATCAATCTCATGTTCCATATGAAAGTTGGGAGAAAGTTTTACTGCCTTGGGAGCCCATGATTTCTAATGATGGCAATTATATTGGAAATGGAAATGAAGCATTAGAAGTTATTTTGGATCATTCATCACATGCTTCAACATAATTAATGCCACCAGCACTTTGAAGTTCAATAGCTTTAGAGAAGAAAATGAAGGAAATAGAAAGATAACTTCAGAGTATTATGAATGCAATAGAAAATCTTAACTACCCGTTTGATCACCTAGACTGGAGGATGAAAGAGAACTTTGATCATACTATGATAATTGAAGCAACATTGGTGCAGCTGTTAAAGAAAAATGGATTGATCGATGAAAATTCAACTGATCAATTCTCGTACCGACCCTTCTATAATCTGTGTTTCCATTACCAATCTATGGGAGATATTAGAGGAGGAGAAAGTACTGAAGATGAGGCAGAATAATTGATGAAGTTGGACTCTATACAAGTTTAAAATACTTATGTTTTAAATGTAATTATATGGATTTGATTTACTTTACTTTACTTTAGAACACTATTGACTTTGATTGTGTATAGTTTTATGTTAGCTTTCTAGTCTTGTGGCTTTATTGTGATGCTGATTTATAATTTAGTTTGCTTTAAGGATGTGGAGATGTGATTAGAAAAATGTATATGTAAAAAGTCTATTTTCATATATAAGAGTTAGTTTGGTGCTGTTTATGAAAATACTTGTTTGTAAATGATTTTAAGTTGAAAATTAGTGTTAAAAATTTCTAAATATACTTTGGATTAAATTCAAAGAAAATTGAAATATATGAAAATCAAAATATGAATTTCTATCCACTGGCATCGACGACGCCGGCATGGGCACCGACAGCAGCCTCGGCCTGAACAGACCCAAATACCCTAAAAATTTATGATTTGCACATTAAATCACCATTTTTACCCTTAGAGTCACCTT
>NW_018164642.1:9428-11105 GCF_001263595.1 Phalaenopsis equestris | reverse complement strand
GAAGAAGAAGAAGAAGAAGACGATGATTTGTAATGTATTAGTTAGATTTTTATTTAATTTATGTTTAGTTGTACTTTATTGTTGAGACTATTTGTTTGTAGATTGTGATACTTTATTTTAATTGTATGTTGTGTTGTGAATAATAGATCTGTGAAACTACTGAAAGTTGTCAGTTTTTAGTACTTTATTAGATGTATTTGTGGTTAACTTTTTCTCAGAAATTTTTTTATTTATTATGTGTTATTTAATGTCTTAAGTCTTGTAGCTTTTCATATTAGCACCTACAATATTTCAGAGTTAATTTTCAAATTAGAACCTTTAACAAGTATATCTTTTCTTTATGTATTAAATGTTTTCTCTCACCCTTTATTTTTTCAATTTTTCATGCAAAATCTTTTAAAAATTTAAGTTGGGGTGGGGGGAGGGGGAAGAAAAATTCTATTTTAAAGAAAAGAAACTTAATTTTATTTGTCCTCAATTAGCCATATTTTCAAAATATTTAAAAATTTAACATGACCTTTGGTATTAGAGGATAACTTTAGATAACTATATTTATGTTTCTAAATATATAGTAATCTTAAGTAAAAAATTTTTAAATAAACAAGGTTAATTTTAGAGATTAAGATATTTTGTATGATAGAATAAGACTATTTTTTTCTATTTTAAGTAAAGGAATTTATATTTTTGAAGTATTAAAAATCTTAGAGATTCATATAAAAAGAAAACAATAAAACTTTATGAAAAATTTTTAAAGCTAATATAAATTTATAAAGTGAAGGAATGTGAAAATTTTTTAACTTTAAGAAGAGGATAGTGAAGTTCAAAATTATTAAAGGCTATCCAGATATAGTAATCCTCACATAAAAAAAAGAAGAAAAAAGAAAAAAGAGAAAAATGTTTGAAAATGATCCTGAAAAAGAAAAACAAAAGAAAAGAAAAGAAAAAGGAATGAAAATGATCCTGAAAACGAAAAGAAAAAGATGTGAGGCGGAACTTAAGGAGATGCCTAATTAAAAATTGGTTTCAATTAAATCAACTTAAAAAAGAAGGCTTCACTACATTTTCTAAACTTACTAAACTTATACTTTAGTATTAGCATATTTACTAGTAAAGTTTCTTGAAGTTCTTTTTCATATGGATATTCTAACTGGATTTAATATGAATAATTTGTAATTTTCCTTAAAAAGAATAGAGAATAAAAAATTTTAGACTTGACTGCTAGATATTCTTATACCTTTAGTAGTAAATGGAGTTATTTTAGATTTTTCTTAAGTTATTCTATTGTATTTAGTAGACTAAAATATGGAAATCCAACAATTAAAATCTTTGCCATGAGTCATATTTTTATATAGTAGAGGCGTTACTTGAGGCACTTGAGGACAAGTAACGTTTAAGTTTTGGGGATTTTGATACACCAAAAATATATGCATTTTTAGACCCATATTTTATACTCATTTTTTTTTATATTGCACTTTAATGAAAGGTATATTTTATGTCTTATTGCAGATTGTTGATTTTTAGAACTTGAAGCAAAAAGGATGAAATTTGGAGTCAAAAGGGAGAATTTGAAAAATTGTTTAGCGTCAATGGCACCAGACTGAGTGCCGACGATGCCATTTAACAGACAAGACAAACTAAATTAAATGGCCTCTGGCGCCGACAGCGCCAGCGTCCGGG
>NW_018164642.1:0-9405 GCF_001263595.1 Phalaenopsis equestris | reverse complement strand
ATTTTGTGTTCTTTAAAAAATTTTTTAGACACAACTATTGGAGAACCGACCCTAGGCTCTATTTAAAGCCGAAGTTGATCAGAAAAGGCCCCTTTCTTCATTTTTGTCGCCCCTCTCAGCCATCCATCACCCCTTCGCATCTCTTCTTTCCACTTTACATCATTTCATGCTATTCCACACCTTTAGTTAATTGTTTTCTTTATAGTTTTGAGTTTTTGTGGTGAGTTTAAGTGTGAATTCTTCTCTAAGAAGTGTTGGAGAGGAAGAGAAGTGATAGATTTCTTCTTTCTATATTTCCTAAGAGAGGCTACAAGGGATATGCTTTGAGAAAGAGTCTCAGATAAGTGTTGTTTGTTTATTATTGTTGTATGAACTTTCTTTTATATATGAAATTTGTGTTTTATTATGTCTTTCTGATGAATTCTAAGTAGTTTCCTTTATCTTTCTCCCTACTCTAAGATATGGTGAAATGAAGAGATAATTTGGATGTGTCAATGTTAAAATATAAAATAATTTGTGATGGTTTTCAACTCCGCTCTTAATTTACTTTTCAATCTGGCCAATTGAATTGTTAAAATATGCTGTGAAACATATGATCTGAGAAATGGAGTATGAGTTCTACAATAGAGATAGAATCACATTTAAGTCCATGAAGGAGAATTTTAATCATGGAATTAAGTGTAAATAAATAGGAACACATACTTTGTTTGGTGTAGAATTGGAGATTTTTGGGGTGACAGACTAAAAATCCCCAATTTTTTGGTGTGACAGACTAAAAATCCCCAATTTGATCTTAGTATTTAAAAACTAAAGAGAGAATTAGCCTTCAGTGGAAGGGAAGTGTGAGCTCTGGAGTGAGGGGGAGTGGGAGCAGCTTCCCTCTTAGCTTAGCCACAGATTTAAGGACTAAACCTAAGAGTAGTCAATGATTTTCTATAACACTGAATCAGAGTAGAGTATTAAAATTGCTCCTATTTGGCACAATATAATTTTAAAATACCTATTTGGCACAATACAATTTTAAACCATTTATCTCATCTCATTTCACCAAAAAACTCATTGTAGTGGGAAAGATGCTTTTTCATATTAGAAAACTTTATCACATAAACATAATTTTGTAGTTGCTATTTTGAACTCTGCATTTAAATTATGCTAGTTGTCAATTATTAGCTTTGATAGTATCATAAACATTCAAAATTAGTTACAGCAATTTCATTTTATTTCTGTGAATTTCCTAGTTACTTTTTCATTTCAAATTTAAAATTTCCTCGTGGGATCGATATTTGGGACTTAAATAGAAAGTCTTATATTACTTGATAACGATATGTATACTTGCGTAGAATACCAACATTAAGTGCTTAACGTTATTATTCATAAAATACCACATCAAGTTTTTGGCACCATTGTAAAGCGGAGGCAACTTTTTAAATTTTACACAACTATAATTCCGTTGGTCAAGCATTAACTTAACCAAGATTCCAAGGGAAGAATTAATCCTAATAGGCTAGAATTTATCTTAAGTATAATTCTCTCACTCTATATGGGATCGAAATTTTGGACTAAAAAATTTGATATTACTTATACAACACCTATACTTGTGTGAGCAGCAAGAGTGTTAGAGCACCCAAATTAGGGTGGGGTATCAAGTTTTTGGCACAATTGCTGCGGAGTAACAGTTTATTCAACTTAGGAGAATTTTATTTGAATTAATTATACTTAGATTTGGAAATTCAAATTATAGTTTTATTGTATATGTGTTTGAATTTTCGAAAAGGAATGAAAACATTAAAATAAAAAGGTTAATTTTGAATGTAATTTATCACTAAAAAAGACTATTAAGAAAATTACAAAATAAAAAAAAAACTTCACGAACTTGTAGAATAAATAATGAACATTCAATAAAAAAATCTAATAACCAAACACCAATTAATGATCAGCATAGCACGCATAGACCATTAAGGGTTTATAGTAATCTTGTGGTAGGTGAAATTCACTGAAGTATTCGATCTTTTACCACATATGCTAACAAATTTGAATTGAAGCTTGCTATTATCCAAATGGTGCAGTATAACCAATTTTGGGGAACCCCGTCTGAGGATCAAAATTTACACAGCAAATTTTCTAGAACTTTCAGCTACATTTTGTTATAATTAAGTATCAAACAATGCAATTAGACTTAGGATTTTCCCTTTTCCTTAAGAGATAAGGCTAAAATGTAGTTGAAATCATTAACACCTTGATCGATTACTACATGGGGCGACTTAGCTCAAAATTTCCTAGCTAAAAATGTCCTACATTCAAAAAATGCCAAACTTAGGAATGAACTACTTCATTTTGCAAGTTAAGGTTTGTTTAATCTCAATCCATACCAATTTGTAGTCCAATTGAACCAACCTACGAACCCTAATTTCAATTTTGGGTCAAAATCCCCAATTTGACCATACCCTTAAAATTCCATCAAGTGGAGCCCCATAACCAATCCAATTTCCACAATTATGAATTCTAAAACTCTTCATAACACCCCTCTAAACCAATTTAAAACCACAATTGGCCTAGATCCTAACCCAAACCTAACCCAAATCCAATTTAAGTTCAAACTCCCAATTTTGCCCAAAAGTCCAAATTAAACTCCATAACCTCTCAATTTCCACTCAATTGACTTCCCAATCACTCATAACAATATTCTACATCAAATTGAACCCTTAATTGACTTAAATCCAAACTATAGCCAAGCCCAAATCCTAGCCCAAGTCTAAACTACGGTTTGAGCCCAAACTCTAAATTCACCCTAAGCCACTTGGTATAACCCAAACTTGGTCACCATAACCACAATTTGGATCCTAAGAACTTAACTAGTTTCACCAAGCCCACCCTAGTGGTGTCATGGACCAGAGGTCCCTTGAATTATGGGAACTCTCTCAAGATTGGCTAATCCAATGAGATCCTTCCTTCCAGCCTCAAGCTCCCAAGGTTGTCACCATTAACTCTGTTGAGCTCCACTAGCCCCCAGCTCAGCTCTGACCGGCCAGCAAACTAGCCAGAAAACACCATGACTGAGAGGTCCCAAATGGTTCAAACCCAATGTTGGGATTCTCTAAGCTGGCTCACTTCTATTGGCCAATTGCATAATTTAACCCTCCACATAAGCGTCCACTATGCCACCCTGGCGTGCCCTATTGGCAATCATGGCTCCCTCTGTAAATTGAGCACCCCTCATGTTCAAGTAAAGAGATCATCCAATTCCTTTTGTATAATCTATAAAAATCCTTCTAGAGCTTCTCCAAACCTTTCTGAGTTCTATCCCACTCTACTCAGTCATCCATAGCCACTATTTTGTTGGAATTTTGAGCTTAAAATCTAGGGCAATTTTTTGTCATTCCATAAACTCCCACCAAACTCTAAATTAACTTATTCTTAAGCCTCACCAAAGCACAAGGAGAAGTTCCCCACTGAAAGCCCCCCTTTGAGCCCTTTACAACAGACTTTGACCAAAGCCGCTCCACCCTCTAATCAAACTCTTACCTAGACCCCATACCAGAGAAGGTGATGCTTCAAGCACGTTCGTGGGACTACAAAGAAGCTTCTGTAAGCATCCAATTGAGTTTAAATCCTCTGGACAATGGTATAACTCCAAATCCCTAATTTTTGGGATTTGGAAGCTTCTGTAAGCATCCAATTTATGCAGTACTAAACAAAATATTCCATGCATAAATTAAGTTTAAACATCTTATTCGCTCTCGTCCTCCTGGATTTCTCCCATTGATTGGTAGTGTACATACAAGTTGTAGGTCGATAAGGAAATTCATCAGTTGAATTTTCTCCAATCCAAGCATGTTTCTTGAACATACGTACCAAACCATCTTTAATATGACCACTATGTTCAATATGTTCTTTCAGTCTCCAATCCAGGTGATCCAACATTTTATAAACATTCCCAATTGCATGCATAAGGTTATGTACCTATTTTTCTGTCTTCTTAATCCTTTTCAAAAGTACATTTGAACTGAAATAAGGTTAAATAGGTGATGAATTCTGGGATGCTTGATCCATCAGCACATTTATATCATTCTCATCTCCCATTCCAATAAAGTTGCAATATACTTTTGGATCCATCGGCTTCCAAGGAATAAACACTTTCTCCCAACTCTCATAAGGTACATGTGATTGACTGCATGGTAGGAAAATAGTGGATGGATGCCCAATTCAAGTTGCAGATCCAATGACAATCAAACCTAAAATCGATTTCACAATTATTGCTCCAATATTAACAGGTTTTTCAGTTTGAATACAGTTGTTTAGAATAGCACTCTCCTTAGTTACCTTACTGATTTTCATAGTGGGAAGTAATTTCAATGCAATAAGAAATGCGACAGCTTAGAAGCATGATTTAACAATGATGAAGAAAAACTTACATTTTCATCATCTCTGGCCTCCCAATTTGCTTCTTCATCTATAAGGTACTGATAGAGTTCATTCATATCATCTCTTGTAGGGGTAAAATTTGTGTAGTGGAAAATAAGCACATTTTCAGTCATAAACATCTCGTTTATTCTTGAAGGAGTGAATTGGAAAAACCTGCCTCACACATATACATTTCTTTGGTTGATTCCATGAAGATTTGCATAAAACACTTTCACAACAGGGACAACTATGGTGGCATTAGTAGCAAAGCACTTCTTAGCGTCTCTACGCAATAAACTCTTCTACACGAGTATTGGGTGCATTGAATCCTCGATTTAAAAACCTCTTTTCTTTGATTAGCATCTTCTTCACAAGAACACGATCATAGATCTTCTGCACATCGAAATTGGTGAACTTTCTTCGGTTGAAAATTCCAAATCTAGCAGAATTTTTATAGTGGGACGCCATTTGAATTGAAAAATAGTGACTCTTCCATCGTTTTCCCCTTTAAAATTGACTTTAGAATCAGTTTTTGGTAGTTATAAGGAGACAAACTCGCCAAAAACCACCAAAAATTGTGATATGCCTAAAAAATGACTACTTTTTCATATATATATTTTATGCTAAATTTTAATGATTTTTAATGATATTATACTTTAAAGGAAGGTATTTTGCATATTTTTGGTTTTAGGGACAAGAAATGGGTTTTGGAGAAAAAAGAAGCAAAAACGGTGCAATTAAGAGTAAAAACGAGCAAGAAAGAAAATTCTGTCCTAGCACATTTCAATATGTCTTTCTATGTTTAATCTCATTTACACTTCTCACACATTTTTTAATGAATTTATACTTTAAAGAAAGGTTTTTTCATGCTTATTTTGTAGGTAAATATACATTGTTGGGCATAGAATTGGAGATTCTTAGGGTGGCAGACTAAGATCTCCGATTTGGTCATAGTGTTTAAGAACTTAAGTGACCGTTAGCCTTTACGGGAAGGGAAGTAGGAGCTCTGGAGTGAGAGCTAGTATCCTCCCATTCTAACCACAAATTTAGGGACTAAACATGAGATTAGCCAATGATTCTCTATAACACTGAATCAGGGTAGAGAATTAAAATTGTTCATATTTGGCATAGTAAAAATTCAAACCATTTATCTCTATCATTAACCAAAAATTCAATGTAATGGGAATGATACTTTCTTAAATTTGAACTCTTCGTCACAAAACTTTGTTTAGTCTTCGTAAATTTAACTTTAAAGTTTAGAAATTAAGTTTGTAAACTTAGTTTTGTTAGCATACATTAAAACCACTTTAATCAAACTTCCAAACTAATTACTTATAGTAGTAGACTAGAATTAATCTAAGAGATTTCTTACCTCACTTCTTCGTGGGAGATACTAGGTTTTTTAAAGAAAGCCCTATATTACTTGAAGCAATATGTGCACTTGTGTAGAACCACTAGTGTGTGAACTATTTTATATATTTTATAAATATTTTAATTTTCCACTTTAACTACTTAATATAAATTGGGTCAAGTTTTTTGTCATATTTTTGGAAAGCTAAATTATTGTGTAATTTCAGGACGGGTCAAGTTCTTGGCACAGTTATCGTGAATTCAAATTTAAATATAAAAAGCAGAAAAACAACACACACTAGGGGCACACCAAGTTTCTAGTGCTGTTGTCGACTCAATGAGTTCCATACTTTCATTTAGACCGTGGGAAATCATGTTAGCAACCGTAGGTTACCTCTTACGAGAGAATTTATATTATTATTATATTGTGTGTTTAATTTTTTTATGTGTTTATTTTACAGAAAATTAAAAATACTAAAAATATTTTTGATATCTATCCTTTTTGTTACGTCTTTAAATTTTTATGTGTAGTTCAAGACACCTTGAATTTTACAAGTCAAATTTGGAGAGGACTTTTGGGAGAGATTTCAAAGGACTCCATGAATTTAATGTTGAAATGGTGAATCAATGATATAATGATTATTCAGATTTGGAATATAATGCTTGTAGCTTTGAAACAGTAAACACTAAGAGAGTGGCAAATTTTCAAGAAGATATGCTTATAATTTTAATTTCTCAAGTTGTAGATATTGAGAGGAATTTGGATCATTACATAGAAAGATATGGCCATGAGATACATAATTCTTATTCTGATTATTACAATCCAGGTTGGGAAAATCATTTGAATTTTAACAGGAATAATAATTTTGGAGGAGAAAAATTTTGGAAAGATAATCAATTTAATCGGACATGTAGTTGGAATAATCATGGCTATTTTAATGATGAATTTTCTTTACTTCATAATTTTAACTTCAACCCCCAGAATGAGGAGAAGGATTTATTAGAAGATGTTGTTATTCAAATGGAGAGTGAGTTGGAGTGTCAAGGGACCACAATAAGGAATATGAAAAACCAATTAAGGTATATTATTAACTCAATTAATAACCCTCCTTAATCTAACTCCATCCCATAGGATAAGGAGAACAAATTAATGTTAGAAGAGGTTGTGATTCAAATGAAGAGTGAGCTATAAAATCAATTGGTCACAATAAGCAATATAGAAAAGAAATGGGGGTAGATTATTAATGCAAGAGCTGAAAGAAAAATTTTAACGCAAGGACTTTGTAGGAATCCCTAGATCTGGAAAAGATTATGTGATTGATCAAGGTTAGATAAATGGAATTTTGATCCAGGTGGAATCATTTGTTAGGCTAACAACGTTAAACAAAGTGCTTTCTCAGAGGCAATGCATAATTATCAATGTAATTTGATTTAGTGTGCTTGAGAGTTATGATTGTTAGTGTTGTATTGTGTTTGTTTTAGTGTGGATTGATTAGTTTGATTGATGATTGGTAGATATTTGGATTGTTAGTTATTTGATTTATTTTTTGTATGTCCTAACGGAAGTGCTTTCTTAACTTCTTATTATGGTTAGACTTGTATGTTCTCTTGTAGTAGTTGGATTGACGAGTCCCCTACAACTCAGGTCTCAGCTGGACTTGAGTTTTACAAGAGACATCATGAATTTTAACGGTGACAGTTACATCTCAACTTTATTACTTCCATTTTTTGACCTTATTTTCATTTGATAGGAGTATTTAGCTTATTTGATGAGTAACATGTGGATGATTTTACACTATCCTTATAACTGCTAGAGGTTCTTAATTAATGGGATATGGTGATGCCTGGGGTTGGTGCTCGAGAACCAATATATTAGGGATAATCTTATCTTTTGGATTAGAATCTATAAAATCATTTATATCTAGCCAATATATCTATGTAGTGATTCCATTAGAAATTGGAAGTTAGTGAGATGCGATGAGTTAAAGGAAAAATTGACCTCATTTATCATGTGTATTTGTGTTTGCGTTACAATAATATAAAGATCTGGAGAACACACAAATATATATATTCCTATGATGATACATATCCTGCTTGTTAGACCTTTCTTTCAATTTTATCAAGCATGTTTAGTTTAGATTTTAGAAACTTCGTCATCAGAAGTTGGATAAGCAATTTTCAAAATTTCTGGAAATTATTAAAAATCTTACAATTAATATTCCATTTATTAAGCCATAGAACAACTGCCAAGCTATGTAAAGTTTATGAAGGATATTCTTAAAAGGAAAGGAAGTTTGAAGATAATTAGACTGTTGCACTTATTGAGGAGTGCAGTGCAATTATTCAAAAAAAAAACTTCCTGAAAAGTTTAAAGATCGTGGTAGCTTTATTATTCCATGTGCGATAGACGACAAATTTGATGGGAAAGCTTTATGTCATTTAGGTACAAGTATTAACCTTATGTCATTATCAATATTTAAAATATTGAGATTAGGAGAAATAACCCCTACTACTATAACTCTGCAGTTAGCATATCGTTTGATAACGTACCCTAAAGGAGTTATAGAAGAGGTCCTAGTGAAAGTGGATCAATTTATCTTTCCTGTTGATTTCATTGTGCTAGATCTGGAGGAAGATAAAGAGATATATATCATTTTAGGGAGACCTTTCCTAGCCACGAGAAGTTATGATAAATGTAAAAAAAGGGATATTAACAATGCGTGTCAATGATTAAACTGTTACATTTAACATTTCAAAATCAATGAAGTGTCCTACAAAAGGTAAAGATGATGAATGTTATAGAATGGATGTTATAAGATATCTGAGTGAATTTCATTTCAAAATTAATTATGAAGAAAAATCTGAAGTAGAAGATTTGGAACACAAGTAATAAGAGGAATTAGATCAATGTGAAGATCTTTTAAAGAAGATTCAAACTATGTTAAAGAAAGTTTTGAAATCTTGGACACGATAGAAAAAGAAAATCATTTTGTCCATCAATAGAAAAACCTCCATAACTTGAGTTGAAATTACTTCCTGATGATTTAAAATATGCCTTTTTAGGTGATTCCTCTACTTTAGCAGTTATAATTTCCTCAAAGTTAACGATGGAAGAAGAAGAAAGATTAATGAAAATTTTGAAAAATTTTAAGAAAGCTTTTGGATGGACAATAGTTGATATTAAAGGGATTAGTCTTTCAATTTGTATGTATAGAATTCATATGGAAGAGAACTGCAAACCTAGGGTTGATCCCCAAAGGAGATTAAATCTTGTTATGAAAGAAGTTGTAAAGAAAGAAATTTTAAAGTGGTTATATGTTGGAGTTATCTACCCTATTTCAGACAGTGCATGGGTTAGTCCAATTCACTATGTTCCTAAGAGAAGAGGAGTAATTGTGATTATGAATGAATATAATGAATTGATACCTACTAGACAAGTCACAGGGTGGTGAATATGCATTGATTATAGAAAATTAAATCTTGCCACTAAGAAAGATCCTTTTCCACTACCCTTTATAGATCAAATGTTGGATAGAATAGCTGGGCATAAATACTTTTATTTTTTGGATGGATATATTGGTTATCACCAAATACAAATAACTTTTGAGGATAAGAGAATATAACTTTTACCAGTCCTTATGGTACATTTGCTTT
>NW_018164641.1:248104-248960 GCF_001263595.1 Phalaenopsis equestris | reverse complement strand
TGTCGTCCATCCGCGCATGTATTGAATGGACGATAAAGATCAAGCCGGATGAACGGTGTTGCTTTAATCAACTTTAATATGCCCATAATAAAATTTAAAGAACTTTAACCATAGGGTCACCTTATTTGACATTATAACCAAATGACCTAGAAGACGGATCCGAGGATCCAGTCAGCCCGCGTTTGAATAAATAAATAGGATATTTAAAAAATTCAGAAAATAGCTCCTAAATTTCAAAAATCCATATCTTTGCATAAAAAATTCACAAAAATAAAATAAAAATATCCTCTTGCTCAGTGAATAGAGGAGATTCATGTGGAACTAGTTTCACATTAATTTGATGCATAAATTATTTTTAAAAAATAAATTAGTGTTAGGGATTTTTCAATTCTCCATTCATATTGAATTATCATCTTAACCCCAAATTTTTATATGTTGTAGCCTCTGTCTAGGTAAATAATTTGACATTTTTCCAAAGACACAAGAGATCTCTAGACAGAGATCTTAATTTTCTAAATTTTTATGCATTTTCTATTCAAATAATTATAGAAAATTGTATGTCACTTAAAAAATTCTACAGAAATTCATATGAGCTCCCTATGGCCAGAGTAGTCTTAGGAAATAATTTCATAATTTTTAGAAATAAAAATGTCATTGTTTGAAGCAAATATCAATTTTTTAAAACATTTAATTTGGGGAATATAAAGATCAAAATCATTTGATTTTTATTCTCCACTATGGTTCATGAGTCAGAGAACTCACCATAAAAATTTCAAGTCATTTGGAGATCATTTAATATTTTTAATTGATTTTTAAATGTGACCATCAAATTTGAAACTTAAATAATTTTTAAAAA
>NW_018164641.1:245415-245759 GCF_001263595.1 Phalaenopsis equestris | reverse complement strand
CTGATTACTTCACACAAATGTAAATCCTAATAAACAAAAAATTGCAGGAAGAAACATCTAAATGATTTCTCCTAAATCGAAGCTAAATAATAGGATAGCTTGGAAAGTCACCGAAATTGTCCTTTGGATCCGTGACATCCTCAAGTGTTTCCTCCTTTGGACTCTAAAAAAAAATGTTCCAAATTTGAACCAATCCCCTTTCACACTTCTTAGTCCGATATCTTTGAAATGTCCTTACAATTTGAACTCCTTGAAGATAATTTTTCTTGACTTTTATTCGAGAGTATTCTTAGGTAACTTCAATTATCTAAGATGTAATTAACTATAAGGGCTTGCCCTTATAG
>NW_018164641.1:228514-245288 GCF_001263595.1 Phalaenopsis equestris | reverse complement strand
ACCCTTAATTCTTGTGTTCATCCTTCGGGATAGATACAGGATTTGAGGTAAAACGCTCTTTCATCTAAACTATAAAAATTATGGGGTCAGTTTGACTTCATCTTTTTCAAAATTAAAATTTTTAAAATGTCCTTACGAAGCGGGCAACGGGATTTCAATTCCGATGACCGATAGCTTCTTACGGGCAAACCCCACACCAAAAATAGTGCCGACAATCCCAATCAGTGTTTTGAATGCTATAAGTATTGTATCTTTTTGAGTCATCTTTATCTAGTTATATATTGAAGATCCATCCATAAAGGAGAAGATCTCATGTGTCAAAGCGATGTCCACTAGTAATTCTGGTATCGGTAATGGAAATTCATCTTTTGGAAATGCCTTATTTACATCCCTAAAATAGACACATACACGGATCCAAACCCCACACCAAAAATAGTGCCGACAATCCCAATCAGTGTTTTGAATGCTATAAGTATTGTATCTTTTTGAGTCATCTTTATCTAGTTATATATTGAAGATCCATCCATAAAGGAGAAGATCTCATGTGTCAAAGCGATGTCCACTAGTAATTCTGGTATCGATAATGGAAATTCATCTTTTGGAAATGCCTTATTTAGATCCCTAAAATAGACACATACACGGATTTGTCCATTTTTCATCTTAACTAGCACGATATTGGCAAGCAATGTGGGGGTATTTCTCTTCTCTTACAAAGTTAGTGTCTATTAATTCCTTTACCTTGACAATGACTTGTTGCTTTATTTTGAGGCACATTCTTCTGGGAGCTTATTTTACTGGGGTCATATCTTTATCCACCCTGATCTTATGTACTGCAACTTCTGCTAACAACCCTGACATTTCATCATAGCTCCAGGTGAAGTAATCTTAAAATTTTTATAATAACTTTATTAGCTCTATGGATTCTCCCTCGCTGAGTAAGGATCTTATAAAGGTTGGTCGGGGTTGCTCCTCAGTCCCGAGGTTGATTTCCTTTAACTTGTCAACCATTGACTTAATCTCTTTATCAAATTCTGGCGAAGCATTGCCTATTAACTGTTCTTGAGAGTCATCCCCTGTGTCGAGGCAGTCCTCTTCTAATTCATTAGTGACAACCATGCAAAATTCCAAATCATCAACTGGTCCTGCAGTAATAAATATGTGACCCTGTTTTGAATTAGGAGTTTTGCTTTTAACATTCCACAATTTTTTAAAAATTTGTGACTTATCTTTTGGCACATATCCCAGTTGAATTAATTTCGTACATAAGGAGAAAAGTAACCAAAAGGTAATTCCATTAATTCATTAGAATTTCATTAGAATCCTCTTCCAAATTTACAAATTTACATGATTTTGAGAACTAGTAGAAGGGGAAGCATGGTAAGACTTGATTTGTTTAAAACCATCACTATGGACTTCCTTGACCTTTAGACTCTCAAACTTTTGAGGATAGATCAGAGCAAGGGTTATGACATTCACATAGTTGTTAATCTGATCATACATCGACTCATATTCATCCTTTTCCACGTCTTCCAAAGAGATCTCGTATTGAGGTTTCTTTTGCTTTTCATCAGCATTTCTTCTTCGAAACTTCTTTCATCAAAACTTTCTTCTATGTTGATGTTGATGGTCGGCCTAATCCATTCAATAATTGTGTTGGTTCTTCCTCGTCCAAGTCCCCAGCCTTGATCTCAGGCATATGGGCTAAAAGAAACTCTACCACCTCGTTGTTTGTGAAGAGATGGTGAAGAGATGATAGTAGATTGTCGAAGCAAAGTTGAATGGCCTCTTCTTTGTGATCCTTCTAAGACTTTCAATTCATTTGTCACAACTTCACGAGAAAAGACTATTCTCTTTGGAGATGCGTAATAGGAAGCATCCTCATGAATGCCTACTTCATGAAAAGAAAATGGTTGTAAATCACCTTTAATACAATGTTCTTGTCCTTCTTTGAAATACTTTATGCATTGAGGATGATGGAACCATTTTAAGCTCGTGAATCCACGGCTATCCAAGTAGAGCATTAAAAGAAGTCTCTGCATCGATGATGTGGAATTTGACGGTTGTTCCTAATTCTCCAGCTTTCATTAACAGTGTAATTTATCCAAGGGTTCTTTCCCCCTTTTATTTGATTCCTCTTAACATTTCTTTATCAGTGTTAAGCTCTTGAACCTCAATTTCCAAATATGCTAATGTATGTAGACTCATTAATTTTAGTGCTGCTCCAGGGTCTACTAAAATTCTGGACAATACAAATCTGCTGATATTGACAAAGATGTACAACGGTCGATTATGATAGGTGGTACCAAGCAACAAGTCTTCATCCGAGATAAACAATCTAACAAAGCTTGAGATTTCCTACCCCCCGCGCTATGAGTCTTCACGACATCGCTCTTTTCTTTCTCTTCCGGTTACGGTGACCTCTCTAGCAAGATCTCCATCTTGGGTTGAGCAGGTTGTAGAAACTAAACAACTGCCAGAGCTGAATTGGTCTGAATTTGACCCAGTATCTTCTTGGATGACTTGCTCCAAACTGTGCTTCATCCGTCTTTTTCTGCATATGAATCTATTGGGATGATTGGCTCGGCCAAAATCATATTTATAGAACCCTCTTTAGGCTCTTTCAAATATTCCTTCAGGATTGTTATATTTCTTTCTTTGTAATTCCTCTTGTGCCAATCGTTAAAAATAAAGTAGCCTTCTATTGTATGTCCCAATATCTTGTGGTCGGGACAAAAATTGTGATATTCTTTCTTATCAACCTCTTCCAGCTTCTTTGATTCTGGTAATCTGAACTCTGGGTTTTTTACTAAATTTTGGAACATCTTTGGTACAACCTCATCTTTGAAAGAATACACTCTTTTCCTTCATTCTAAAAGAGTCGGACCCATTTCTAACTTCTACTTGGTATGGTCCTCCCCGGTATGACTGTTGGTTGGACTATCCATACTGTGGTGTTTGATGCTGAGCATGCTGTAATGATTGCTGGGAACTTTGATGAGAATGTTCTGCCTGTATCTTTATTGGTTATTTTTCTTTATCGATAATTTCCATCATCCCAAACCTCCTCTCGAATGTTTTGGTTGTCCTGTATTTCTCTGCTTTCTATTGAGGATCCATATGTTTAACTTTCTCTTGGAAACTACTGACTTTGCTTAACAATTTCTCAAAGGACTTGATGGCGAGTCCCTTGAGCATGAAAACTACTGGCACATGTATGCTTTTGAGTAAAATCTCAATTTCATGTTATTCCTATAGTTGAGGTTCAAACCTCATGCTATTGTTTCTCCACCTCAAGATACAATCAACTAGAGTTTTGTAGGGTCTTTGCTTCTCCACTACGAGATCTCCAATAGAAACATGTTTTTGAGCTCCAGCAAATCTCTTTACAAGCATCTACTCTAAATTGATGAATGTCTTCACTGATTTGTTGGGTAACTCAACATACTAATCAAAAGCAATCCCTAATATGCTGCTAACAAACCGTTGGAAAGTAAGGCTTCTTTACTTCCAGTGTTGCCACAACTGGCTCAAAAATGTGTCAGATGTTGCTTGGGATTACCAGTCCCATTGAATATCCTAAAGTTCGGTGACAAAAAACACTTGGGGTACGGTATCAAACTCCTTCGGGTAAGGTCTACCCCTTGAAATCAATGCACCACCCTTAGATTGGGCTAAGGCCACCCGAACTTGTTATTTGACCAATTGTTTGATATCCTTCTCGGACATGGTATTTGGTGAGGAATCTTTCTTTTGCTGATCCTCTCCATTAGCAAAAGTAACTTCTCTTCTTTCATCGGTAATATGGATTATTTCAGGCTAGTTAACCCCTAGAGGGGCTACCTGCTATGACTGGGATTGCCATTAACTGTAGCCATGGTGCGCATGGTGGAAGCCATCTCATCCATTCACTTTTTCATTTGACTGATATGTTCATCCCTCAAGAAAATAGTCGTGCGCAAATCATCTGTGGCGTTCCATTTGACAAGAGTTTAGGCATCACACACTGACGAAGTGGCTCTAGTTTTGATGACATGAATATCCATGAAGTCTTCATCTTGATAATCATTGAAATCAGAATTCTCACCATCATTATTAATGGTTACACCATGTTCTCTGGCTAGCTCAGAAATCTCAGCTTTAAGCTTTTCAACTTCTCCTTCAATTGCCGCCTCCTGAATTATCTTAAGATCTGGAGGATTTTCTTCAACATCCGTCACTTGTTCATCAAATTCTGTAGGAAATATTTTGGACTTTTACTTCATTCCATTATTCTGCCCTACGGACTCAGTAGACCATATTTGTATGGTGACTTTGAGCACCCACACTTTATTTCTCGATAATGATGTCTTGAGATGGGGTATCTCAAAAGAGGCATCAACATGTCAAAGAGAAGTATGCCCACCGCGGTGTGAAGCAAACACAGCATCAGGTAATTTCTTCAACTTTTCCCTCTTTGAGGCATTCTTAGAGGTATTAACTAGTTGAATCCTTGGACCCAGACGTGACTTAGCTGGTCAACTTTCTAGAGACCATGGAGCAGCTGAGGTAATAGAATCTTTAGTAGTAAGGGCAGTATCAAGTCAGCTTCTAAAACAAAATCTGACTGGAATCTGGGCCGGCAAAGCTTCAGCTGACTTGTGGGATCGTCGGGTAGCCTTGGCTTCTTTCAGATTTTGATTCTTTATTTGGAAGGATACCGCACTTCCCATTTGCTTAAGTAATTTGACTATCAAACATCCTTCCTTAGTAGCCAACCTCTAGAACACTGTGCCAACTTTAGTGATAGGATTGGGCTTCTTCCTCTCTTCACTATAATCGTGAAATGGCGGTAAAGTAGCGATAATTTCTCAAATACTTTCATATCCATTAGTATTCATCAAAAGGTGGAAGCTACTCTCTTGCAGAAGTGGAGAGGTTTCCTATAATCCCAGTTCCTCCTCTTGAGAAAACTTGTCATCTAGTAGTCTCTCTGAGATTTGGGCCTTAGCTGCCTTCCGAGCTTTCCAACTGCGGTTCTTTTTTTCTGATCAAATCAACTGTGTAGACTTTCAACTCAAACCAATTTCAAACATTTATGGCGAGATAGTGAATTCCTCAGTTTTATTTTCTACGATCATAATCTCCTTTCCTTTCACAGAAAAGGGGACAACAGACTTGGCAGGTGGCGGAGGAGTAACAGTTTTCACCTTCTTGCAACAAGGGAAATCCTTAGGGCAATTCAAGTCAAATCCAGTAGAGGGCTCCTAAATTTTCAAAGTCGTGAATTTCATTAAGACGAATGGGGCCTTTCTATGTATGACTTTAAGTTTCTCAAATCCAGCTCTAAACTTGATGGTGGGGGCAATATTGCGAGCTTTGCAGCTGGTTAGAGAATTGCAGGAAAAGGTGAGCATTGGGAACGCCATTACAACAACTTCAAAAAGAAAGCTTTGGGATAGTTATTTGGCCAATAATTTGTACTTCTAGTGCGAACACTAAAAATTAACAAAGGCGATCCGTGTCCTGCACAATTTTTTTATTTTTAATTTGTTAATTTAATTAAATTAGTTTGAAAGAAGAAGGATTTACTTAATTAAATAAGAAAGGTTAAAGAAAAAGCGTAGCACTACATTACTCGATTTAATTTGCAATAGAGCAAATCAGGCTCAAAGGGGAAAGTGAAGTTTAGGACCCAGTGCTGGAACGATTTTACGACACACAATGCCCTGATGAAATTAGTCCACGAACACACCTATTTGGAGTCTAACCACACACACAGATTAAAAAGTCCTTAATGACCTCTTGAACCTACCTGTTTGAAGGTGATTGAACAGATGGTCCTGAAGTCTGAAGGAGTTGATCGTACTTCCCTAACAAAGAAATGGGTGAAGCGCGCCAATGGATGAAGTTTGATTTGGTCCATAAGGGATATGAACACATTAACAATGTATGAAGATAATATTCTCAGATGAATATGGAGAGAGAAGCAAGTCCCAAGTAGAGTCGCCAGAAGTTGTCGGCACTATTTTGGGTGTGGAGTTGCCCGTTGGAAGCTGTCAGCCGCTGGAATTGAAATCTCGTCGCCCGCTTTGGAAAGGCAGTTAATTTACACTATATGTATTTGGGGAAAGGAGCATCAGTAGGCTCCCTACATGTTATAATAAAACTTGAGAATACAAATCAAGGATATAATTCAGGTTCTTCCAAAAAAGATAATACAAAAAACCTAAGAAAAAGGAGCAACCTATTGAGGAACCCTCTTCAATAAAGCGAAATCTAAGTATACCAAAATTACATGTATAAACCCCCAAACTAACTAAAAAAAATTAAAAATGAGGAGCACAGCAACTGTAGAGGACCAGCAGAAATCCCAATGAACTTTAAGAATTGGAACCCAACATTCAGGTCTGCAATCTAAGGTAGGGTATTTGAAGTGTGTCCCCCTTAAGTAACAGATGGAGGGGGAGGGAGGGGGAGGTGGAGACCTCAACATGATTTGAGTTAGCACCCTCCAAAGCCAAGAAATTAGCAGGCCTATTAGCTTCCCTTAAAAAAAAGGAGAATTGTATCTTAATCTTATGATTAAGATTCTTTATCCTGTGAATTCACTGGTTTATGTGCCAAGGGGGTGAAGAGTTATCAGTCATCAGCTCCACCAAGAGGGAAGAGTCCACTGTATCTATAATCCACTTCCACTTATTTCCCATGGCAAATAATAGAGCCCAGTAAAGGGCAGCAGCTTCAGTTTCTAGGGCATCTGCAGCAATATAGGGGGCCTTGAAATAAAGCAAAGTATTTCTTGCGTGGTCTCTAAAGATCTCCCGAATTCTAGCTTTCTTTTTAGTGAAACTTCTATCATTTCTATCATTGTTTATTTTAATGTAGGGATGAGGAGGCTTCTCCCATCTAACCTTGATGACCTTCATCTGTTACAATTTAGTATTAGGTAGGTCGTTCAAGATCTTAGTGAATTTCTTCCAACTTATCAGCTTGTTTAAATATGCTAGACAGTTAGGCACCACAGAAGCAGTATTTGTCCCAATGTAATCATGCTTCACATTTTTTTTTGCTTTCCAAAGGAATCAGGAAACAATGAAGGGAAGTGGCATAAGGTTTGTCTCCTTCCAGTCCTTTAGACAGTCTTTGATGTTACCCCATCCAACATTAATCAGATTAAGATTAATGTTAGAGGTCAACATGTTCCAAACCTCTCATACAAATCTGCACCTGAAAAAGAAATGGTCACTGGATTCCTGATCAAGTTTGTAGAGTTGATATCTTGATGGGCTTTCAAACCTTTCAGTTTCAGTATATCATCTGTAGGAATTAAGTCATTTATGACTCTCCATGAAAAGAACAACATTGAAGGTGTTAAGTATTTTTGGTAAGAGAAAATATTCCACTAGCAGTAGTCCCCTCTGAATAAGTTATTCTAAATGTCCTTTGAAATGCTTGACCTGGTCCTACTAATGAGATGTAGTTGATCTTTTTTATTTCTGTTAAATTGCATTTTTGAAATGGTACTAGTAGAGAAATCCTTCAGAAGGTTTTTTAAAGTATCCACAGACCAAACATTGCCACTCCAACAGCCTTTAATCTGTAAATCCTCCTCCTTTTCTTCTTTTAGAAGCTCCAAATGTTCAATAGGGCACCATTTATCCTTCCAAAAGTTGATTTCTCTATGGCCCAGCTCCCAATTGATAAGTTTGTCAATTTATTCTCTAACCTTAAGTATCTAGATCCATGTCCTGGAGTCCCCCAATTTCTTAGTTACTTCCCCAGGATGATCAAATTTGTAGTATTTTGCCTGCATGAACTTAGCCCATAAACTTTCATTTTGTCTGAAATTAATCCAAAGTTTCCACATACTGATTTGTTGCAAATGGTGTAGGCCTTTAAAGCCCAAACCTCTAGCTTCATATGGTTTAGCCACTCTTTACCAACTTTCTAAGGCCATTTGTTTCCCGTTACCAGCCCAAAGGAACCTGTTGAAGGTTTTTTCCAGCATCAAGGTGGTGCTTCTTTTCATTGTTGCCAATTGGAGGGCATAAAGAGGGATAAAGGTGAGAATGGTCTTAAGTAGGGTGATCCTTCCACCATTTTAGAGGTAAGAGTTGGACCACCCCTAGAGGGTGGAATTAATCTTGTCACTAACCTCATCAAATTGAGTCTATTTGGTTCTTCCTCTAACTAGTTGAGTGCCAAGATATTTGAAGGGAATGCTCATGTTTGAGAACCCAGTGAAATCTAACATCCACTGCATGAGTAGTAATGGAACTCTCTTGCTGACCAGGATCTGACATTTATCCTTATTACTTTTCAGCCCTGACCCCTGTTGAAATTCTTGCAAGCAATCATGAAGGTAATTGGTAGCTGACTAAGTGGCGCTAGTAAAAATGAGAATTTCATCAGCATAGATAAGATGACTAATGTCCATCTTAGCTCTATTGTGATAAGCATTAAAGTTTTTGTCTTTTCCTGAAAATCAATGAGTCTGGATAAGCAATCCAAAACCAGTATGAAAATATAAGGGGAAAGAGGATCCCCTTGTTTAAGCCCTCTAGTTGATTTAAAGAAACCATGAGCTTTCTCATTGATGAATATAGAATTAGCATTGGCCTCCAGCCATCTTTGAATGATCAGACAGAACTCCCTGGAAAAACCCCTAGCCTCCAAGCATTCCATAATGAAATCCCACTTCACCATATCATAAGTTTTCTTCAAGTCTAGCTTGTAAATTACATTACCCCCTCTACAAGGGTTCTCCAAATCCTGTAATAGTTCCTGTCCCAGTAATATGTTGTCCCCTATGTTTCTCCCTTTCATAAATGCTGCTTGGTTTATGCTTATCAATTGAGGTAGGGCTGGCTGAAGTCTGCTTACCAGAATTTTGCTTACAATCTTACTTATGACATTAGTAAGGCTCAGAGTTCTAAAACGGCTCTAGCTATCTTTAATAGAAGTCTTAGGAGTAAACATAATGGAGGAAGCACTAAAATAATTTGGTAGAGAATAAACTTTGAAGAAATGTTGGATAGCTTGAATTACCTTCACCTTGATAATACCCCAAGCTTTTCTTATAGAAATCTGCAGTAAACCCATCAGGGCCTGCAGATTTAGAGCTATCAATGGAATGTAAAGATCTTTGAATCTCTTCATCCTCAGGTATGTAAGTCAAGTTCATTCTAGCAGTGTACTGATTGCTTTCAGAAAACAAATTGCTATCTATATGATCTCTTTCAGTGTTGTTGCCATTCATGAGATTCTGGCAGTACAATACAACACTTTCAGCAATCTCCTCCTCCTTTCTGAGCCATGTTCCATTCTGATCCTTGATACAATGGATAGTGTTGCACTTTCTACGGTATTTAATGCATGCACAATAGAATTTAGTATTTATATTCCCTTCAGTAAATTTAGTTTTAGCAGCCTTTTGCTTAAATAATTGTTCTTGCCAGTTCACTGAAGTTAGAAGTCTCTCATTAGCCTCTAAAAGAGCAGCTTCATCAGTCTTCCCTTTGCTGTGCTCCTTCTCCGGATCAAGCAGCTCCTTTTCAACCTTTTCCCTAACCTTCAGTAGACTCCCAAGGGTATGCCAACTCCAGTCTTTGAGAGCTTTGTCCACCTTCTTTTGCTTTTGCCACCGATTGATGAAAGGGTCAGGGTGAATATCATTCTTTCAATTGTCTTTGAAAATCTGCAAGAAGTTCTTATGCTGAGACCAAACTTTCAAGTACCTAAAAGCACTCTTCTGACAAATACTTTTTGGGCCAACAGTGATCAATAAAGGTCTATGATCTGATCCAACTAGGCTTAGGTGAGTGATAGAATTTTGTAAGAAATTTTGGATCCAGTTGTCATTAGCAAATACTCTATCCAGTCTTTCCCACATATTTTTCTTCCTCCAAGTGAAAGAAGGGCCACAAAAACCAAGAACAAATAATCAAATTTTTTGAATATTATCATTCAATGTGGATATAGTGACAGGATTAAGAGTTCTACCCCCCTTCCTTTCAGTAGGAGAGGAAATGCAATTAAAATCCCATCCCATAATCCATGCTTTATCAATATAACATTAGATATTCTGAAGGGTCTCCCACAGTTCAGTTCTTGTAGTTTTGGAACTTCCTGCATAAACAAAGGAAGCAAAGCCCTCCATGTCATCAGTACTAATGTTCATATGCAAAACTTGAGTGTGATTCAATAAAATGGAACACTTCATTTCTTTCCTATAGAAAACCCAAAATTTTGTGTTGAGATTAGTAAGCAAGTTGAAACCAGAGAAAACTTTGGCAATTTTCATAGTGTTTAGATGAACCATAGGTTCTAAAATGGCTATACACCAAAATTTATGTTTTTTATTTAAGTATTTGAGTCTTTTTAAGGATAAGGGGTGAGCAATCCCCCTTATGTTCCAACACAACATATTAATCATGGGGAAGGGGGATGGATGTAAAGTTGGGATCTGGATCTAGTCCTCCCCTAGGTTTGTTAAGACTTCCTTTTCTTTGGTTGCTTAAATCTTCAGTTATTAGTAACTCCTTTTCCTTCTCCTGTTTCAGTTCTTCTTGTTCGAAATTCCTTTTCTTTCTAGGTTTTTAAAACTACCAATCTAATTCCAATTCTTTGGTCATTTCTTCAACCCAAGCTTCTGTAGGGTAAACCACATCTAATCTATCCACAAGATTGCTTGTGTTCTCAGGAGACTGAATTAAGTCCTCAAAGGGGACTTGAAATGGGAGATGATCACTTCCAGTTCTACATGTCTCCATATCCTCACCAACTGTTACCCTCTCTTCAGCTGAAGAGGTCACAAAATGTTGTTCTTTAACAGTATTCTGAACAGCTATTGAACTATTTGTCTCTTCTGTCCCTGCCATAGTGGAAAACTTCTAGTAAACTTCTTTGTTACTATCTCTCAGCAGATTCTTGTTTGCAGCATTCAACTCTAGCTGAGGGTGATTTATAAGCCTTCTATTAGGAAGATTAAGCTTGTAGTATTTCTCCCTAGTGTGACCAAACATTTTGCAATGTTGGAAATAATAGGGTATTTGCTGCATGACAACTTCCTGCCAAAATCCCTTCATTGTGTCTCCTATCTATGTCCTCTTTACTTCAGGTAGGGTTACATCCCTCTCCATCACTAGAATTCTTGCATTGGCTGGCCTAGCTTTATTATAAGTGGCAGCATCCACCTTCAAAGGTGTGCCCAAAGTACATCCAATATTAAATAATGCAATAAGTTTAAATAGATGCAATGACAATTTTGGTAACATAAACCAAATTGGCACAGCGGGGGGTTCCTGTGAGGGGTCATACTCAGGAGTCCATTTTAAAATCTTCATTTCTGCATCTGAAATAATGATGGATTGTTTAGAAAAGATTCTTGCATAGTACTCTTCCTTTGTCAACTGGATAAGGAGATGCCTACCATCCAACAGACCTAGCTTCTAGTAAAAAATTTTTAGAGAATCAAAATATTTCCTCACAAGTTCCATCTTTGGGTGTCCCTGACTAAATTTTCCAATTAGTGTGAACTGAACATCCAAGTTCAGTTCAACAAGATCCTGATTTTCTCTTTTTTAGAGAAAATAGCAGCGGGTTCCCCATCTTTAGATCCCACTGGGTGAATGCAAGAGGCAGAACCTCTCCCTGCAGCAGTGTTATGAAATTCCTGAGGAAACACAAGAAGATCAGGAACCACCAAGGTGGAAGAAGGATTTCCTACAACCCCAGCATAAGTGGCTTTTGTCCATTGCAAATTTGTCTTTAAATCAATAGGGGTGGCAATATGAAACCACCAACAACACCCCTCAAGGGTGTAGGACTGAAAATGAAATCAGTAAAAAGGAATCCCTGAGTAAAAAAGGAAGACCTCGAAGCTCAGCCAAAACACTCAGTAACCTACAACTCCAGTAAAACCAACAATCCCACCAAATGGTAGAACCCAGTTAAGAGAAACTAGAAAAACAGTCTAAAATGGAAAGGAAGGCAGAGAATCTGACCCCCAAAACAAATGTAACTGTGACTAAATTTGAAAAAACTAGACCTAGGAAGAAACAAGACCAGAGAAACAGCACCAAAGAGATGAGATGTCTTGCAAAATCCTCCTCCCTAACTCCAAAGAAGGATCTATTCAAGCAATGGTCTTCAACCATCATCATCCCCGACCAAACACTAGTAGAGCTCCAGTCAACCCTCCCAACTCCAATATATATATAAAAAAAGGTCCCCTGAAGAAAAAAAAAAGTGAAGATGAAGGAGATGTAGAAACTCTGGCCTTTTGGACTCAGCTTCCCTTTTAGCTAGGTAATTAGCTGGTTTGTTGCCCTCTTTGTAGATAAACTTAAGTTCCAGCTTCATATGTTTCATTATGGATCTCATCCGTTTGATCCATTGGATAATATGCCATGGGGGGGTACTCCTTGACATGTACTCCAATAACTAATATGAATCAGCCTCCACCTGTATCCAATTCCATTGATTCAATTTTGCAAGCTTTAAGGCCCAATACATTGCCATAGTTTCAGCCTCCATAATATCGTCTGCATTAATTGGTGATTGATAATGAAGCACACAATTTCCCTTGCAGTCTCTGAAAACTCCTCCAATGCCAGCTCTTTTTGTATAAAAGCTTCATGTATGTTTACTTTTATAAAAGGGTGTGTGGGCTTGTTCCAGAAAACCATCTTCACATCGTATCCGAGAGGACTGACCTTGCCTTGCAAATTCATGATGTTGGGAAAGTTCTTCCATTGAATGAGTTTTCTAATGAAGGCCATACTATTTGTGACCACCTTCCTTATGCTTACTTGTTAGTCCTCATATTTTATATTGTTTCTGGCTGTCTAGATAAACCAGAAAGCAATGAAAGGAATGGCCCCCAATTTGTTGTCTTTCCAGCCCCTCCAGGAGGTGAAAAGACATTGTCATTCCAAGTTAAAGGTGTTGACCTTTAGCTTAGTTTTCAAAGACCTCCAAATTTTCTAAGAGACCTCACAGGTAAAAAATAGGTGTCTAGCAGATTCCTCAGCCTTTTTTGCATAAACAGCAGATTGAAGGGCCTCTCAGACCCTTAAGCCTAAGGATATCATCATTAGAAAGTAGATCGTTGAAGAATCTCCAGTTGAAAAAGGACATGGAAGGTGAGAGAAATTTGTCCCACAAACCTTCACCCCTGGGAACCTCAGCCCAATTATATAGCCTGTTGTATATTTCTTTGGTCAGGCTCTGGTTATATTTGGCATTTAACACCATAGTGTCTTTTTTTCTTTTTTCAAAGGCTAATTTAGATATTTGTTGTTTTGACTAATCAATTAGGGAAGAATTTAGCGTATCCAAGGACCAACTATTCCCCTCCCAGCACTCCTGCATTTTTATATTCAACTCTGAATTATCAGTCAGTGGTTCTAGTAGATCTGAGGCGCACCATCTGTCCTGCCAAAAGTGAATGTTGCCATTTCCCAGATCCCATAAAATAGTTGTTCAACATCCTTTCTGGCTCTAAGCATATTTACCTAGGTTCTGGAGTCCCCAAGTCTCTTGGTGACCATATTTGGATGGTTAACCCTACATTATTTGGCTGATAAGAACTGTGCCCACAGAGTACCTACTTGTTTGAATCTTACCCAGAGTCTACACTGGATATTATGTTGGGCATGAAGTAAGCATTTGAACCCCAGGCCCCTTGCTGCCAATGATTTTGTAATCTTTTGCCAGCTATCCCATATCATTTTCTTTCTCTGACCAGCCCAAAGGAATCTGTTGAAGCTTCTTTCTAACATGAGTTGTGTGTTTTTCTTCATCACTACCATTTGTAAGATATAAGAGGGCAATGTTATTAAAATGATCTTAAGTAGAGTGATTCTGCCACCATTAGATAAGAAAGAATTAGTCCAAAATGGTAATTGGCTATTGGTTTTATCTACTACTTCATCAAACTATGATTGCTTAACTCTTCCTTCGAGCAGTTGTACTCCAAAATATTTGAAGGGGATGGACATTGGGGAGAAGCTTCTGAGGTTTGTGATCCATTGTTTGGTGTGTGGGGGAAACTGCTTGCTAAAAAGTATTTGACTTTTTCTTTACTGAACTCCAACCCTGAAATGCTTTGAAACTCCTTTAGGAAACCATAGAGCATTCTAGTAGCAGCCATGTTTGCTCTTGAAAATATCATGATGTCATTAGCATATATCAAATGGTTGATGTCCAGGGTTGACCTGTGTTGATATTGATTGTAATTCTTCATTTTACTTGGACTGTCTAGCAGCATAGAAAAATAATCTAGTGCAAGTATGAAGATTGTAGGTGATAATGGATCTCCTTGTTTTACTCCTCTTGATGCTTTGAAGAAATCATGAGCCTTCCCATTAATTAGTATTAAGTTTATGTTTTCATCTAGCCATCCTTTGATTATCTGACATGATTCCTGTTGAAAACCTCTGGCCTGCAGCATATCTATCACAAAATTGTAGTTTAACATGTCATAAGCCTTCTTAATGTCAAATTTATAGATCATATTTCCACCTACAAGGCCTGTCAAGGTCCTACAGTAGCTCCTGAGTTAGTAAAACATTATCTCCAATATACCTGCCCTTCACAAAAGTTGCCTGTTTAAGTCTAATTAACTGCTGTAAATGAGGTTGGATTCTATGCAGTATGATCTTACTAATGATTTTACTGATGACATTAGTTAGACTAATAATCATGAAATGCTACTAATGCTCCTTCCTATTATTATTTTTGTTGAAGACTATATTAGCTGCACTGAAGTAATTTGGTAGCTCTAGTCCCT
This sequence comes from Phalaenopsis equestris, assembly GCF_001263595.1. Taxonomy (NCBI): domain Eukaryota; kingdom Viridiplantae; phylum Streptophyta; class Magnoliopsida; order Asparagales; family Orchidaceae; genus Phalaenopsis; species Phalaenopsis equestris. Next base: position 230,515 of record NW_018164641.1, on the reverse strand, counting down.
GAAAGAATCCCTCAATTGCAGATACAACATCATCTTTTATGACCTCCCACGTCTTTTTATAAAATTCACAAGTGAACCCATCTGGTCCTGCTGCCTTGCAAATGTCAATGGAGTTAAGGGCCAGTTTGATCTCCTTTTCATTTGGGTCTTCTGCAAGTTTTATGTTTGCAGTGTATTGATGATCTGAAATGAACATCCCTGTGTCCTGCTGCCTCTACAGTTTGAAGAGCTAGGCAACAGATGTTGACACTATTGCACTGCAGTCTCAGCAATATCAATTTCATCCCTTATTGTCTTTCATGTATTATCTTTGATCATGTGGATCATGTTGCACTTGCTTTGTACTTTATGCAAACATGGAAGAACTTAGAGTTCCTATCTCCTTCAATGAACTTGGTAGTAGCAGCTTTCTGTTTTCAAAATTTCTTCTGTCAGGATATGGGAGTGAGTAGTTTTTCATTTTCTTCCATCAAAGTGGCCTCATCTATCTATCCCCTTCAATGAACTTTGTAGTAGCAGTCGTTAGATCTTGCTCAGCCTACTCTACCTTAGTCTGTATATTGCCAAATGTGTTGCAGTTCCAATTTTTCAAGGCCTTACTGATCTTTTTTTGTAGGCCCCAAAGTTTAACTAATGGTTTATGATGATCATACTCCTTCCAATGTTCTTTGACAATTTATAGAAAGTCTTAACGGGAAGACCACAGATTTAGATACTTGAATGGGGCCTTGGCTTGTTGTTGGTTTACAGTTATAGAAATTAGCAATGGCCTTTGGTCTGATCCTGCCAAGCTGAGATGAGTCACACTAGTATGTAGAAATAATTGAAGCCACTTGTCATTGACTAGAAATCTATCTCACCTTTCCCACATCTTCCCTCTCCTCTAAGTAAAGTCAGGCCCATTGTACCCCAAGTCAAGTAGGCCTGCATTATTGATATTTTCATTAAATGTGGTCATAGTAGCCAAGTTAAGGGAGCTTCCACGACATTTTTCAATAGAAGAGGACATGCAATTAAAATCCACCCCCTACAATCCAAGCCTCATCCTGGTGACTCTTTATCAAGTTCAGGTCCTTTCACAGCTCTTGCCTAGCATTCTTTGTACACCCTACATAAATTATAGTAGCTAGGCCCTTTTTTCCTATCATGTTAAAGGAGAAATGAAGGAATTGAGAGTGGTCCCTCAAAATCACACAGTTAACTTCAGTTCTGCGGAATAGCCAAATCTTATTATTTTGGTTTGCGAAAGCGTTTTAGCCTGGGAAAATTTTAAGAAATTTGTTAGGATTATGATGCACCAAAGGTTCCAAGATTGCAAAAAACCAAAGTTTATGCTTCCTGTATAAAGAATTGATTCTTTTAATAGAGAGTGGGTGACAAATCCCCCTAATGTTCCAACATAGTAGATTAATCATGTTGATTGGGTGGATGTAAGGAGAGTCGAGACATTGATCTGGTTCTCCCCCTTGGGCTTTGAATGTTAGACATTTTCTGATGGTTTTGAGGGCTGCCTGAAATTTGGGTGAGCTCTTCCTTCTCCTTCTTTTTATCCAGTCTGGCTTTCCTTTTTTTTTGGCCTTCTGAATTTTCTAATCCTCTGTTGACCTCACTTTTGGTTGAGGTCTAGAAACTTCTTCAGTAGCCTAGGTCTAGCCATAGGACTTTCCTATTGACTAGTCTTAGAAAACTAGAAAAGGTACCCTCACTATTAGAAATTCAAAGCTTGGGACCCAAATTTGGCTAAAATTCTCAAATTTTGCCAAAATACCCAAAATTGATCAAAACCCATTTCAAACACCTTGAATACATCCAAATTTGTCAAAATTTCCAAAAATGACCAAATTACCAAGATGCCCCTCCATGACCCAAAATTCCAAAAATTCCAAAAATTCCTAAAAAATCCCAATAAATCCAAAAGATTCCCAATTTCATTTTGTCCAACTACACCTTGGTCCAATTTGGTCAATTTGACCATCTTTGACAAAATCCCCAAATTAGCCC
>NW_018164641.1:215954-222952 GCF_001263595.1 Phalaenopsis equestris | reverse complement strand
AAATTTGAACCAATCCCCCTTCACACTTCTTAAGTCCAATATCTTTGAAATGTCCTTACCCTTTGAACTCCTTGAAGATAATTTTTTTTGACTTTTATCGAGAGTATTCTTAGGTAACTTTTGTTATCTAAGATGTAATTAACTATAGGGGCTTGTCCCTATAGGAAGCTTTTCCCGAACCCAGCATAATATAAACCCTATTTAATTCCTTATACTAAATAGGGGAACTTGTCGGCCAATATATTGGGTTTGCAGACCAAATGGATGTCATGACTTTCTTTAGTTTATTTGATCGAGTCTCACTCTCAATTCTTGTGTTCATCCTTCGGGATAGATACATGATTTGAGATAAAGTGCTCTTTCATCTAAACTATGAAAATTATGGGGTCAGTTTGACTTCATCTTTTTCAAAACTAAATTTTTTAAAATGTCCTTCCGAAGCGGGCAACGGGATTTCAATTCCGATGACCGACAACTTCTTACGGGCAAACCCCACACCAAAAATAGTGCCGACATCCTCTTCCAAAGCATGGGTCATCTCTTGTATCCCTTCAACAGTAAGTATGAAGCATTCAGTTCCTGTCTGCAAATCATTTGCCTTGTTGTTTTCATGAGGAGATGAGCTCCTTTTTCTGTAGGTGAACATCTTCTCCTTTTCAACATTTGTATGATGTTTTGTATTCTTCTCCTCCTCCATCAAGATAGAATTTTAAGTCCTCAGGAAGGGTACTTGCTGCTGAATGATACTTGAGATTATATCTTCCCCCACATTTTGCTCCAGCAAGGCGTGATCCCTAGACTACAAGTTGGAGTTCTCAGCAGGAAGGTTTGTAGTCTTTTAAGCACTGCTCCTGCAATGTTCTATAGGAATTTGATTGGGCTTCCTTCTGGAAGGGGGATGCAGCCTGTAACATCTATCCATTATGTGACCAAACATCTTGCAATGGTGATAGTATTATGGCCTTTCTTCCATAACCACCTCTTGCCAAAAGCAATCATTATGGCCTTTCTTCCATAACCACCTCTTGCCAAAGGCAATCAGGATCAGTTCCAATCCAGATTCTCTTCATCTCAGGGAGGGTGATATCCCTTTTAATGAGGATTCTAGCAAGAGCTGGTCTAGCCTTGTTGTAGGTTGGAGTGTCCACCTTTAAGGGTGTGCCAATGGCACTCTCTATGTTGAATAAGGCACTTAGTTTGAATAGGTGTAAAAGGAGGCCTAGAAGTTTAAACCAGATGGGAACCACTGGTGGGTCCTTTTCAGGGTCAAAATCTGAAGTCCATTATAAAATCTTCATGGATGTGCCAGCTATCATGACTGATTTCTTTTGCAAACAGCCTTGCATAATCTTACTCTACTGTCAATTGTATTAATAGGTGCCTTCCATCTAATAAACCTAACTGTGAAAACCCAATAAACTGCATTGATACAAAGAAATTTCTTTCAAGCTACATTTTGGGGTGTCCCAACAGGAACATTCCAAAGAGAGTGAACTTAACTTCAGTTTTCATCTCAGAAATATCTTAATTAGTGAAAAAAATAGCAGGTTCCCCTTCCCTTCATCCACGAGGGTGAATGCAGGGGGAAAAACCCTTACCAGCCAAGGTGTCATTAAAACTTTGGGGAAAAAACAGATGGTCTGGATCTTGAAGTACTTCCTTTCCTTTGCCAACCCCATCATAGGTGGCCCTTATCCATTGCACATTGGTTTCAAGATCAATAGGTGTTGTCATGGGAGTTCCTCCTTAGCTCCCAAAGGAATAGTAATATTTGAAAAACCCAGAACCCAGGAAGGGGTAAATCCACAAAATCAGCCACCCAACTAGAAAGCAACCTAAAAAGTGTATATATATATAAGTTTAGAAAAATATGAAATCACCCCACACTTTTCATAGTTTAAATGAAAGAGCACTATACCTCAAACCCTGTATCTATGCTGAAAGACAAACACAAGACTCGAGGGTGAGACTCGATCAAGTAAACTAAGAAATTCATGATGTTCGTTGGGTCTGCAAAATCATTTTTATTTGCAGACAAGTTACCCTATTTAATACAAATAATTAAATAGGGTTTATATTAAGTTGGGTTCGGGAATGCCTTCTATAAGGGCAAGACTCTATAGTTAATTACATCCTATAGTTAATTACATCCCATAACTACATCTTAGATAACCGAAGTCACCTAAGAAAACTCTCGATAAAAATCAAGGAATATTATCTTCAAAGAGATCAAAGGATTAGAACTTTTCAACGAGATTGGAAAAAGAGGTGTGAAAGGGGAATGACTCAAATTTAGAACATTTTGTTGTAGAGTTCAGAGGAGGGAGAACTAGAGGATGCTATGGATCCGGAGAAGATCCTCGGTGAATTCCTAAGCTATCATATTATTTGGCTTCAATTTTCAGTATAAATTATTTAGATGTTTCATCCTGCCAGTTGTTATTAATTAGGGCTTACATTCGTGTGAGACAATCACAAAATAGACTTGAAGATGTGAGGATTTAGGTCACAATGAACGATAACTTCAGAATCCTAAAATGAGTTAGGGCTTATATTGTATAGTAGAGCTATAAAAATGCATAAAAATGAGTTGAGGATTTATGTTGCATAAGCAAACAACCTCAAAATCCTATGGCTTGTTGTTTAATTCTAAGGAAAGATATGTTGTTGATAATCCTCTTGCTGTTAAAGATGACCGTGCTGCCTACAGTGCTAGCTCTAAGCTCCTTTTCGTGATAAGTTTATGTTCTCTAGTGTGTCATTTTATGATGTCAAATCAATTTCCCTATGACTATGGTGCTTTAAATTTTATGGAGCATATTAAATTTGAATAGAGCAACACCGATTAGGATCTTATGGTTCCCTTATTCTGGTACCACTATTTTCTACTGAATTCTCTTAGTCCCAATGAATTTACTAAACTCAACTTAATGAGTTCCATACCTTGATTTAGAGAGTGGGAAATCTCGTTGGAAACTGTAGGATACCTCCTCCAAGGGATTCCTGATTATCCGATACAGACGTCTTAATTTAGTTACAATTATTATTTTGTGATACTTGAGATTAAATTTTGAGTTGTCTTATATTTTGAATGTTGTGGCGGTGAATTTTATCTTGGTTGATTTTAATTTTTGTTTTGGTTTCAGTTTTGTGGTTATTCTAAAGGTTTTAGTTTTCATGCAGGGTGACATAATTGTTTAGCATGCAAGTTTATGAACGTAAAAGTACAATGTAGAAAGTACTAGAAAGGAAAGCGCTGTAAACTATAAAAGCGTACCTGGCTAGTCTTCTCATTCCTCCACCAGAAAGTTTGGTACTTGCAAGACATATATGTATATAACTTTTATAGGAATTAAAGCATGCTTAGACAAGAAAGGAGAAAATACAAGTTTGAGGTGTTTCTACCGGATCCGATGTCATATCTTGGTAGTTCCAAATTTTCAGGATGATTCTATTAAGCAATTCATAATAAGTCCAGATGTCCTTGAAGTTTTCCAAAGGATCATTAAGAAGCCTCAAGTAATTTTCTAGACATTTCATAGTCTCTGGAATTTTCTAGAGTTCATTTTGGCCTTTTTGTGTTTACTATATAGTTCATCAAGTTAATACCCTTATGCTTAGTAAATTTTGATGTTTTGATTATCCCTTAAGTAGGGTAATTAACACTTAATGTCTCGTTTATAAGTTATTTAGGTCAAGACCCTTGGGGGCAACTAAACTCAATTAAGGAATTTAATTAATTTGATTTTAAAAGAATGGGCTTGTAGTGTTTTGAAAGGTTTTGAATTAATTATAGGTTACTTTCTAAACCTCATTAGACAAAATATTGATTAAGCCTAGCTTACTACTAAGCCCTTAAGATTTAATCCGTAGATTTGTAAATCTAAAAAAAAAATTCAATATTTATATTCTTAATCCATATTATGAATTATAAATCATTTTAAAACTACTAATTGGGGGCTTCAAATCATTGAATTATGATCTTCCAAAATCGAACCCCTGACCTTAATATCTCCTTATTTAAATACCCTTCGAAATTTCATTAATTTTAAGAAATTAAAAATTTAACTTTTGTAAGACAAAAATGAAATTGGTTTCTACCAATTACCCATTATATATTTTAATCATCAAAACATATCAATTAAGATCATTTGTTGCCCATTTAGTCCTTTAGTTAAGCCTAAATATTAATTAAGCCTTAAATTCCAAAATTACCCTTTTGCCTCTAAGATAAGGCCTTAACACCACATAATTCATTAAATCAAACTCAAATGACTTTTAAAATTTTTATGTTACCTTAGTCATGGGTTAATTAAAACATCAGAGGAGAAAAGGCAATTTTTTTGAATTTATTTAATTTTATAATTATTTTTAATGCAAAAATAAGGATTTCCATAATTATTTCTAATGCAAAAATAAGGATTTTCAAGGAAAATTTAAGAAGGAAAATTTAAGAACTCAATCAAAATGAAACTTCTATCCTTAAGAAAATTATTAGAGGTTCACCTAGGTCAGAGGACCACTTATACAAATTTTCATGATTTTTATAAATATAACTTAATTATTTAAATTTTTTATTTGTTTTGAGTATTAATAAAATATAAAATAATATTTAAATTGAAAATTAAGTTTTATTTTTTTATTAAATCTCTATAATCCCAGAGAAACCAAAGAAGCAAATTTCATATTTTTATGATTTATATTTTAGCTATTATACATATTTTAGTGAAAAATTAGAAAAATTCATTTTAAGCCTTTTAAAATTAATATCTTGACATAGAAAATTAAGAAACTTATTTTAATTTGTTTTAGGTGATTAGAAAACCAAATGTGATATTTTAGTGTGTTTTTCAAAATTTTTTTGATTTTTAATGATTTTTAATGATTTTTAATGATTTTTAATTAATTTTAACCATTTAAATACTTAAAAGTAGCTTAAAAATGAAGTGTTCATTTTAATTCCAATTTTATTTTTCTTAGGATCCTATGTCATAAAGAACTCCCAAAATCAATTTGGTGATTTTTGAATTGTATTTTAATTATTAAGATTATTTTAATATCAAAAAAGTCATTTTATCTTAAAAATTCATTTTAGTGATCAAATTAATTCCAATTGACTTGAAATTTTTATGGGGAGTTCGTCTAACATTAAGTTATAGTGGAAAAAGATTTCCATATCATTTACATATATCATTACTCAAAATTAATTTTCTCTTCAGTTTTACGGTTGGTGACAATTAGGGTTATTTTAAATGAGTTAGCCAAAATTTATATTTTTACTAGGATCCTCTAACCATAGTGAACCTACTAACACAAGTTTTGTATTTTTTCTGATGAGTATTTTAAATAATATAACTTTTATACCAAAACTGATTCCATTAGCTTGAAAATTTAATATCTCTAGTTAGAGATGCCCCATGATCCCATGATCTTAAAAAAAGCAGGGGAGATGCCTAACAACAGAGACATCAAAAGCCCCATGGTCCCATGCCATGGTGAATTGTCTATGCTAATGGACAATCAAAATAATGAAAAAAACATTTAATTAATTAAAAATAAAATATGCATCATATGGACATGAAAATATCTCCTCGATGTTCTCTTGTCTTCACTAAGCAAAAGGGTATTTTTATTTTATTTTTTTGATTTTTCTACACAAAGTTATGGGTCGTTAATATTCTAGCTATTTAAATAAATAATAAAATATCCTATTTATCTACATAAGTGATGCAGCGCCCCACAATATTACGACCGCTCCAAAGTTTGATGCGACACACTCCCATTTGATGTCGCCGTCCGCGCGTCTGCCCCGTCATCCCGCGGTTCCACTCCATTCCTTCATCTGATGTCATCGCAGCCGTTCGTCCAATAACTGCTCGATCTAATGACTCTCCATCATCGTCCCCAAAGAGTCAAGCCTGCAAACCGTCCATCTTCTAGACTTAATATCTCGCTCGATTCTCAACCAAATGAAGTGAGGTTTGTTCCTATAGACTAGGAGAACATATCCATACGGTTGATCAACCCTTAAATGAACTCTCTACTCATGGAGAATCAAATGAAGCTTAGTTTAGGGTTAAGTTTCAATACCTTGGTTCCAAGAGGGGAAGCCTCAATTGGATGCTTGTGGAAGCTTCGTGGTGGTCCCAAGAGCCTAGGGATTGAGCCTCGAGCAGTAGTGAATAGCCTAGATATGGTTTCAACCAAAGTCAATTTTAGGGTCTGATGAAAGTCCAACTTAGGGTGCTCTGGTGATGGGGCTTTTATGGGGGATCTTCCTCTCTCACTGTGGGGATGGTGTGGGTGCAATTAATTTGAATTTGGTGGAGTATTTGGAGGTGTCCTATTTTGACCTAGGGATTGAGCTCTAAAATTGAGCTTAAGCAGTGGTTTTGAGTGGATAGGGATGGTTGGGTTGAACTTAAGAGGTCTTAGAGAAGCTCTGTAAGAAATTTAGCAGAATATCTCTAAGGAATTTCAAGCTTTCCTCTGTTGGCCATGGAGGGTGGGTTTAAATAGAAGGGGAAGGAGAGGCTACCGAGGGAATTTGTGGGTGCTTTAAGTTGCTTATGTGGATGCCAAAAATATACAAAAATCCAATTGGGATGAGAAAGATCTGATGGTTTCATTTTGAGTTTTAGCCATGGGTGAGCACTTGGTCATGGCTTTTCTGGCAGCCAAGGTGGTCGGCCCGCCAGGGAGAGGTCACCTTCCCACTAAGGGAAATCAGGGCTTGGGTTTGGTGAAGTCAATAAGCGTTGTCAATGTATAAATGTGTTGATTTAAAATAAGATGTGTGAAAGGGTATTTTGGGTCAAATTGGGTCAAGTCATGGATTAGGGTTGGGTTCACTCACCAAGGTTGGCTTGGCTGCTGAGGAAAATCAGATGGTTCAGCTTAATCATTAGTAAGGTGCCTATCCAAGTGATTTGGTTAAATATGGGGTTATGGGGTTTAGTGGGAGGGATTAAAATAATCTTAAGGAGAGGGATTAAAAT
>NW_018164641.1:209198-215836 GCF_001263595.1 Phalaenopsis equestris | reverse complement strand
GCTTTCATAATGAGGGAATTTTGAATTTATGAAATATTTTGTTGGAGTTCAACATGATGATTTATTTTTAATTATTTGATTTTGAATTTAGAACTTAGGGAATGATTTTGATTCAATGGATGATGAGGGGAAATAATTGTCATATGGGCTTTGGATTTAGGCTTTTGAAATTGAATGTGGTGGGCTTGAATTTAAAATTTATTTTGAGCTAAAAATTGGGCTAATTGAATGTTGAGTTTGGTTTATGGAGATTTCATAAGGGATTTGGAAAAATTTCAAGAAATTTTCAGTTGAATTGATGGGCTAATTTGATGGATTTAGGCATACAGTCAAAATTGAGGATTTTTCATTTTGGTAAAATTGAAGTTGCAATTGGAAGAAATTGGGCTTGAATTTTATTTAGAATAGGATTTGGGATGTTGAATTTTCATTTGGAATTGAAATTGGACAAGATTGTGGTCAATTTGGCTAAGATTAGGGTTATTTTGGGGACATTTGGGCCTTTAAGGGCAAATTGAGGCTTTCGGTCAAATTTGACTAATTTGGTCAAATCATGTCAAATTGATGATAAAAAATTTAAATTGGGAATATTTGGGATGATTTTGGAATTTTTGGGTTATGAAGGGCATTTTGGTGATTTTGGCAATTTTTGGGGGTATTTTGGAAATTTGTTAATTTTATTGTGAAATTTGGTCAATTTAGGTAGTGGTGAGGGGTTTGACATGATTTTTGGGCAAATTTTGATATGTTGACCACCTTGGAAAAATTAGGGTTATAAGGATATTTTGGTAATTTGGTGATTTTGTGTCAAAATGAGCCAACAAGCCATGAAATCATTCTAAACCAATAGGAACCATATGAAGACTCATTTTGGATGCTCAATGTGTTCGTTCTAACCCTCTCAGCCAAAGACTAAGACTAGGGGAAAGACTAGGGGTACAGGGTCATCCACATGAGCTTTTCAAAAGAAGTCAAGGGACCAACCTAAGGGGTCATAGGGTTTAGGGTATTGATCCCGACTATTTAAATGCAATAGTATAACAATGACTTTAATTATAATTTTTACTTATATTTTCTTACTTTGCAACAAAACCAAAAACTTGATCCTGAAAAAAATAAGAATTCAACTCTTTAATTTATATATTGAGATACTACACAAGTATACGTATCATTATCAAGTATTATAAGACTCTTAGATTAAGAGGTGAATATTGAACCCACAGGGAAATTATGTAATATGCACTATTGAACAACGAACTTTCTATTATAAAAAGATAATTACTTAAACTATATATATTTTCACAGTATTAGAATTCAAATCTTTTTTGTATTTTTGATATTTTTACAAAATAACAACAATTAAAAAAGATAACTTGAGTTTATGTAAAAGCAATTGATATGAAAATACCTTTCTCCTTATCAAGAATCAACAATAATTATAGGAATTCTGCTATAGAAGTATGCTAATTGTAATGTTCCAAATAGGAGCAATTATATTATTTACCCTTATTAGAGTGGTTATAAAGAACATTGGCTAATTTAAAGTTTGAATAGTTCTGAAGACCAGTTAGGCAGGGAGGATACTAGCTCTCACTCTAGAGTTCCCTCGATTCCCTTCACTTGGGGGCTAACATCTTGAATCAGAACCTAAAACAATAAATCAAGTTGGGGGCTTAAACTTGTCACTTTAAAGTCCTTTAACTCTACACCCTTCAAAGATTATTTCCCTAGTTTTTTGTACTAAATCATATGAATTACATTCTCATTCAAACAACCTCATGTGATTCTTTCTAAGTGTTGACTGAGACAATACCATCCCGGTTCTTACATGTTCTCACAACAAATTTTAACATCTAAATGGGTGAGATCAAGAAGAAAAATGAAGTACATGGAATTGAATCATCACAACTTCTTCCAACACTAAATATTAATACTCTCCACAGCTTCCATTCAACACTTTATTTACTTATCATTTTAAAGAGAAAGATACAAAAAACTACTCAAAATCTGTGGAGAAAATGAAACCACACTTTCGTTTAAAATTTCAAATCATTGTCAATCCAACAAAAAGTCTCGATTGTAATCTTTATTCATGGGGGAAAACCAAAAGCAATTAAAAATAAAAGATAAAAAAGTTATCTTGAATCCTCCACCAAACTCTTGAAGTTCCTTTGAATCTCTTCTCTTTGACAACACTCTCAAAATAAACTGACAACAAAAAAGAAAAAGTAAATTTTTGTGGTGCCTGAAAATCTCTCCAAAACTATCTCTCAAAACTCCTCACGACTACTCCTCTTCAAACTCTTTTCAAAATTTTCAAGCACCCACTTCAAATGTCTCAACTTCCTTGTTTTATAAATTTCCAAATAAATGCCTTGGAAATTCTTCAAAATGTGTCCAAATTAGATGTATTCTCCAAGGGATGTCTCCTTTTACAAGTCTTTTAAAAATCTTTTATTCCTAGAGATCATAACCGCCCGCTTTAGCCAATAGGTGCGTCAAATGTCTCTTCAAAATTAAGCCAAATGAAGAAAATCGTCAAATAACTACCTCTGACACTTAAGAGTTGGGCCTTCGGAGCTTAGGCACGGCCTTCTCAGTTTCACCGGCGCTTAAGCATCGGATCTGGTGCTTAGGCGCCAAAACACTTTTGCATAAATTTTAAATTTTTGCTTCAAATTTGATTCTTTTTCACTACTTTTAGCATTTTTCAACTTTTTACTTGTATCTGAAAAAACAACACACAAGTACCTTCCATTAAAGCACAATATCTCAAAAATAGGTATAAAAATACGTCTAAAAATACTATATATTTTAGGTATATTAAAATACCCCAAACTTAAAATATTACTTGTCCTCAGGATGAGTTTCTTTAGGAGTTACTAAAATTTAGATTTAGGAATATAGTAGTCCAATTTAGAAAAAATATTCAGTAAATGAGACCAACTTAAAGTTTAGAAATTCTTAATGTTAAGAAAGATGAAAATATGAGTTCCTATCTAATTCATAAATATTGTAGATTCTCCAAATTTGAAATAACATGCTTACAGGAATTTTTATATCCTAATTTTATAAGTATAAAACTAAAAACAAGAGTAAAATTAATTTTTGATTAATTTCTATCATTTTCATTTCAATTTAATATGTAGAGATTCGTTAGACTTCTAAGTAGTGGGTATAAACATAAAAACAAACTAACACACTAACATTAATTTCCAGGCTCAAAATAAAAACAAACACACTAACATGATAAAAGAAAAATACTGGGTAGTAGTTTTCTTAGTTTAAAATTTAAAAGTAAAGTTAGTAAAATTTTCTACTTTTCACAATACATAGAAATAAGTTCAATCCTATCTAACTAAAATAATAATCAACACACAACAACAATTACTTCCCTAGAATTTTAAAACTATCTACTAACAAAACACAATTTCACAATATAATTAAACAAAATAACAGTCTCACACATCACAAAATCCAAACCAATATAAAAGCATACATGTTTCAAGTCAAAAACATAAAGCACATCACATCACCTATCTTAAGTCCAAACATTAAAATAAACAACACATCACAAGTTTTAAGTACAAAGCACATAGTCTAGCACATATTACAAACGTAAAAAGAAATCACTCAATCCTCATCCTCATCATCCTCAGAATCACCGCTATTCCAGACATTTACAGGCTCATAATCATGGTATCTAGGATATGGATGAAATCGCACTCCTGGGTTACCCGTAATGAGGTTTTTCAAAGATGAATGAAATTTCTCTTCATAATCATTTTTTCTTCTGTTATACCCATCAATATGATCTGCAAAGCTTTCTAAATTTCTTACCTTATTTGCATTATAGATGATATTGTCCATCATCCTCTTTAATAATTGAGTTTGAGTTTCAATGGAATCACCTTTAGAAGTAGATGGTCTTAAGGTAGATGGTCTAGATGTAGAAGTAGTAGAGGCAGAAGCAGCAAGCGTCTCCATTCCATAGCTGCCTGAAAATCCTCCTCTCTAGCCAAAAAATAGAATGCTTCGATTATGAATTCACATTCACATATGTAATTGGATTTAAAGGCAACAATATTTCCTCTCTGCTATCATATCTCACTTTATCCTACTCACATAAAGAAAAGGTCAAGGAAGCAAATCCCAGACCTACAGTAGTAGCGACAGTGGCAGAACTGATGATAGTCTGATAAATTAACGCTCCAATGTTGATGAGTTTTCCTTCCTGGATACAATAATTCAACGTTGCCCTCTCTCTGGTAACTTCACTGAGATGATTTGTAGGTAATAGGTGAGCTGAAATAAAATAGTGCCATGCCTTTGAAGGTGCACTTAACTTTGACGTGACAAAGTTGACTCTTCTCTCATTTGTGATCTTCTAGAGTCCTCTTCCAAAAGTCAAATAGGAAATAATCTCATCTAGCTCCATCTCAGTCAGACTATAATTCACATAAGAACACAAAGTCTCAAGTGGCAAATGGTGAAACATATTGATTACCTCTGGTGAAAGAGCTACCAATTTTCTTCGAACCATAACTTGATCTTCTTCAACCTCAGGGAGGTTTGCATAGAACTCCCGAACTACAAAAATAACAGCCACAGCAGAAAAATAGCAGAATCGTTCCCACTCTCGGCGAACGGTTAGATCTTCTACAGCTCCAGCTGGACTTTTGAAACAATGCTCTTGGGTAAGCTTTCATGATTGTAGAGCATCATTGTACACTATTTGAGCATTTGAACTCACAAATTAGCTTAAATCAAACTGGCTTATTCCTTTGTTCCTCTTCATACATGGTGCCATTCTACAAATTTCATAAAATTCCACTATAACTTCAAAAATCAAGTCTAAACTACTAAACGAAACTTCCAAAAGCTTGAACTACACTTCCTATGCAATTTCCATAGATTTTTCCTCATTTCTCACCATGAATATTGATCTTTTGACTTCTTCCAAATGTACTCAAAATACATGGTGAAAATCAAAAATTTTTACATATAAGTAAAGCTCTTACCTTAAGAAATCTTAATCTAGCAAATTTTGCTCAATTCCACAAAGAAATCTCCACTTAATGGCTTTCCCTAGCTTTCAAAATCATGAAATTAAGGGAAGAAGATGACAATGAGGGTGAAAATGGTGAATCTCAGGTTTAATTTTCACTTTTAACCATTCTTGAGCTGGCGCTTAAGCGCGGGTAAGTGGCGCTTAGGCGCCTGCCTCTCAGGTTATAACATATTATAACATGCTGAAGCATGAGAATGTGGCGCTTAGGCGCCAGTGCATAATTTTTGAGATTTTTAAATTTAAGTAAAATGCACTATTAGCCCAAGTATACCACCCCTAAATTGTCTCATAACACTTTAATGACTATTTTCATCTCGTACAACTCTCCTCTCTGTCAAAATTCTCCATATAAATCAATTCAATTTGAGAAAAAAATAACACTAATTTTCACAAAAACAAACATATACATTCTTTCACAAACTAATACAAGTACATATAACACTTAATTCTCACTCTGAATAGTCTCGGATGAGAAAATCTTCTAATTATAAACACTTAACGAACTTAAACAATTAGACACATAAAAGTCATAAACACTAAAAACAAACACTAACACGTAAACAAAATGACTGCTAACAAACAAACTCAAACACAAAACTTAATTCCACTATTCATTTGATGGGACAAACTCTGTTCTTTCATTCGTCTCTGCTTGGGCAATCAAAATATAAAGTTGATAAAATGGACAGTGGTGACAAGCTCTAATATTATCTTCTTCAATCCATTATGTTTAAGAAACATCTCCTTATCCGCTTCCTTATATATTTAGTATGACTAAATTTCATATTCAATTGCCATCTAATATGCTCAAGATGCGCATGAATCTCAATTACCTTGGCCTCCAGTAAAGCTATGATAGTCTCAATTTTGTTGATCTTTTCTGATATTCCGTCGATATTAACGGCTAAGAAACCGTTATACATCTCTTGTGCACCTTGACTAATGAATTTCTTCCTCATGGTCTCTTCCTTCTTCTTTAAATAAATCTCATATGAATACATTTTCTCAAAATCTCTATCTCTTAGACTTTTAGGGCTAAAAATGATCTGGGGTGAAATTCCTTCACAAACCCTTCTATATATAGGCCTAAGTCCCTCTAGTAACTCTAGGCACTTCTTGGAACTTCCTTGGCACGTTTAAGTCAACCAATTGGTGGTTAAACTTTCTAGACTCATAATTTAGTACATGTTTTTTAACTGCTGCGCTTAAGTGTCAGTGCTTAATTTTGCACCAGTCAACTTAAAGTTCAAACTCTCATTCTAACATGTCTAGGTTACTAAAAAAAGTCTTAAAATCAATACTAACACATGATAGTCTCAAAAATACTTTCCTAATTTTCTTAATCACACACAAACAACAATTAAAACAAAAACACACTAATAACTATGGGTTACCTCCCACAAAGTGCTTGGTTTAATGTTGTCAGCCCGACATAACTAGTGGTTATTCTGGTTGACCCAACCTCATTCGATCGTTGAATTTATACTGATCCCCTATAAAATAAGGTTTTAGTCTATGACCATTCACTTTAAACACTTTATCAGTTTTTTTTAGGATCTTTAATATG
>NW_018164641.1:197152-209114 GCF_001263595.1 Phalaenopsis equestris | reverse complement strand
AAATACAATACTCTTAACCTTGCATTATATAACAAAACTTGTTGCCCTGGCTAATAATTTTTAGTAAGAATCCTTTGATCATGCCACATCTTCATATTTTCTTTGTAAATCTTAGCACTCTCATAAGATTCATTCCTTATCTCTTCAAGCTCATTTAATTGTAATATTCTTTTCTCACCAGCATCTTTTAAATTATAATTGAACTCCTTAATCACCCAATATGCTTTATGCTCAAGTTCAACTGGTAAGTGATAAGCTTTCCTAAACATTCTCCTATTTGGGGACATTCCTATAGGAGTTTTATATGCAGTCCTATAAGCCCACAAAGCATAGTCAACTTTGACTAACCAATCCATTTTTTGTTGGATTCACAGATTTTTCCATAATTCTTTTAATTTCTTGATTGGATAATTCAGCTAAACCACTTGTCTGAGGATGACAAGTAGTAGCAATTCTATGATTTATATGATATTTCATTAATAATTTCTTCATTATGTCATTTCTAAAATGATTTCCCCCATCAGTTATGAATAATGATAACTCTTGGCATCACAAATCTACTGAATATATTTATTTTCAAAAACTTTGCAACACTTTGAGCATCACATCGAGGTAAAGGAATAGCTTCTATCCATTTGGATACATAGTCCACTAATAACATTATATACAAATTCTTCTATCCATTTGGATACATAGTCCACTACTAACATTATATACAAAAAATTCCTGAAAGATGGTATAAATGGTCCAATGAAATCTAATCGCCAAACATCAAATATTTTAACCTCTAGCAAATAATTGAGGGGCATTTCATTTCATCTTGAAATATTGCCTACTCATTAACATATCTAAAGATAGTGGGTCAACAAAATCCAGATTGTAAAATTTTGTATGTTATTTTATCAACACCAAAATGTCCCCCAAAATCAAAATTATGATATTTTTGGATAATTTCATATATCTTTTCTAAAGGTACACATCTTCAAATAATCAGATCCTTTCTTTGTTTATATAAAAATGGGAAATCTCAAAAATAAGTCTTAGCTTCAGAAATAAATATTGTCTTCTGTTGATATGTCATTCCATTATGTATAATATCAAGAATGTTCACCATGCCGGCATACCACGAAACACACAACTCATTAATTTTGAACTATTTTTTCATCTAGAAAATGTTAATTAATTTCGTTTTCAAAATATAGTGGTTTTTCTAACTCAAGCTTGGACAAATGATCAGAATTTGATTTTCAGTTCTCTTGTTATCTACTATTGTAAAAACAAATTCTTGCAAAAGAAGAATCCATCTTATAAGACTTGGTTTAACATTCTTCTTTTTTATTAGGTACTTAATAGCAGAATGATCTGTACGCACTATGTAATGAGTTCCAATTAAATACGATCTAAATTTATCAAAAGCATATACTATTGCTAATAAATTTTTTTTAATTGTTGTATAATTAATTTCAGTTTCATTAAGAGTTTTACTAACATAGTAAATTACTTTCTAAATTTTATCATATCTTTGTCCTAAAACAGGTCCAATAACATAATCATTAGCATCACTCATCAGTTCATAAGGTTTTCCCCAATCTGGTGAAACTATAATTGGTGCAATGATTAATTTTTCTTTTAATAACTCAAAAGTTTTTAGGCACTCTTCATCTAATTTGAAAATTGAATCTTTCCCCAATAAATGACAAAGGGTTAGCTATTTTTGAAAAGTCTTTAATATATCGCCTGTAAAATCCAACATGCCCTAAAAAAATCCTATTTTCCCTTACATTTTTTGGATATGGTAAATTAGCGATCACTTGAACTTTAGCAGGATCTACTTCCATACCATTTTCTTATATTTTATGTCATAATCTAATTCCAAATTGACATTTTTCCCAATTAAGGACTAAATTTGTTTCTTCATAGCACTTAAGAACTTTCGATAAATGTTCTAAACATGAGTCAAATGAAGTTCCAAACACTGAAAAATCATGCATAAATACTTCAAATCCCTTTTCAATTAAATCACAAAAAATTGTCATCATACATCTTTGAAATGTAGCAGGGGCATTACACAAACCAAAGGGCATTTTTTTAAAAGAAAATGTACTATAAGGACTGGTAAAAGTTGTTTTCTCTTGATCCTTAGGAGTTATTTGTATTTGGTGATAACAAGTATATCAATCCAAAAAATAAAAGTATTTATGCCCAACTATTTTATCCAGCATTTGATCTAGAAAGGGTAGTGGAAAATGATCTTTCCTAGTGACAAGATTTAATTTTCTGTAATCAATGCATATTCACCACCATATAACTTGTCTAGTAGGTATTAGCTCATTATGTTCATTCATAGTCACAGTTATTCCTTTCTTAAGAACACAATGAATTTGACTAACCCATGCACTACTGAAATAGTGTAGATAATTCCATCATCTAACCAATTTAAAATTTCTTTCTTTACAACTTCTTTCATAACAGGATTTGATCTCCTTTGAGGATCAACCCTAGGTTTACAGTTCTCTTCCATATGACTTCTATGCATAAGGATTGAAGGAATGCTTCCTTTAATATCAGCTATTGTCCATCCAAAGGCTTTCTTAAATTTTTTCAAAATTTCAATCAACCTTTCTTCTTCCTCCAATGTTAATTTTGAGGAGATTATAATTGATAAAGTAGAGGAATCTCCTAAAAAAGGCATATTTTAAATGATCAGGAAGTATCTTTAACTCAAGTTCTAGAGGATTTTCTATTGATGGACAAAATGTTTTATCTTTTTCTATCGTGCCCAAAATTTCAAAACTTTTTTGAACATAGTTTGAATTTTTCTTAAAAAGATCTTCACATTGATCTAATTCCTCTTCTTTCTCATGTTGCAATATCTTTTACTTTAGAGTTTTCTTCATAATTAGTATTGAAATGACATTCACTCAGATATCTTAAAACATCCATTCTATAAAATTCATCATCTTTACCTTTTGTAGGATATTTTATTGACCTTGAAATGTTAAAAGTAACAGTTTGACCTTTAACGCACATTGTTAATTCCTCTTTGTGCACATCTATCATTGCTCTTCCTGTAGATAGGAAAGGTCTCCTCAAAATGATAGTCATCTCTTTATCTTCCTCCATATCCAACACAATGAAATCAACAGGAGAGATAAATTGATACACTTTCACTAGGACATCCTCTATAACTCCTTTAAGGTACGTTATCGAACAATCTGCTAACTTTAGAGTTACATTCATTGGGGTATTTCTCCTAATCCCAATCCTTTGAATATTGATAATGGTATAAGGTTAATGCTTACACCTAAATCACATAAAGTTTTCCCATAAAATCTGTCTCCAATCGCACATGGAATGGTAAAGCTACCAGGATCTTTAAGCTTTTCAGGAAGCTTTTTCTGAATAGTGGTAAAGTGGTAAAGCTACACTCCTCACTAAGTGCAACAGTCTCATTATCTTCAAACTTTAATTTCCTGTTAAAAATACCCTTCATAAACTTTACATAGATTGAGATTTGTTCTAGGGCTTCAGCAAATGGAATATTAATTGTAAGCTTCTTAAACAATTCCAGAAATTTTGAAAGTTGCTTGTCCAACTTCTGTTGACGTAATCTCTGAGGAAATAGAGGTGGTGGTTTTTCTAAGTTAAATTTAAGTAGATAAATAGGTCTTTCAGAATCTTTTAGAGTGTCCACTTTTGATTCTTTAATTTCTTTTCCCTCTACTTTAGTTTCTTTTTTTATCCTACCTTCCAACTCTCTTCCACTTCTAAGTTGAACGTCTTTTACTTGCTCTTTACTCTAGTCTTTTGGATTTTTTTCAGGAATTATGAGGAAGTGTTCCTTGGGATCTATTACTTAATGAATTTGTGATTTTTCCAAGTTGATTCTCAATATTTCTAATTGTAGCTCCTTGACTTTCTAACTGATTTCCCATTTGTAACACCACTTCTTCTATGGAAAAATTTCTCTCCTTAAATTGTGGATTATTGTTGAAACCTATAGGAAAAATAGATCTATAATTATTAGTTTCTTTGGTTGTTCCAATTTTCCAATGGGTTAACTTGATTGTTCCCCCATTGTTTATTATTACCACCCGTAGTATTATCCCAATTAAAGTTGGGATGGTTCTTCCAACCTGGGTTATAATAATTTGAATATGGGTTATTCTGCTTGTTATTTATGACATTCAAAGTCTCTAATGATGCTTGAGAAACTACCATCTGGCCTAATGAATTCTCTTGAATTGTGGAGATTGGTTGAGAAAAATTCATTCCAAATTGGTCTAACTTCATTGAAATTGCTGCAACTTTATTTGCTAACATATTAAATGCATCAGATTAATGAATATTGGATACTTTATTTGAATTTACCTTCTCAGGTAGCCATTGAAAATTATTGGTAGTTATTTCTTCAATTAAAGCATAAGCATCATGAAATGGTTTTGACATCAATGAACCACCAGCAGCGGCATCGATAATAGATCTAAGAGATCCAGCTAATCCATTATAAAATGTTTGAATTATTAATCAATCTAGTATTGCATGGTGTGGACACTTTCTTAAGAGTTACTTAAATCGTTTTCATGCTTCTTAAATAGATTCCCCTTCAGACTGATTAAAAGATGTAATTTTATTTCTATGTTTTGCAGTTTTTTAGGGTGGAAAATAATTAACGAGAAATTTTTGCGCTATATCACCCCAAGTTCTGATAGATCCAGGTGCTAACAAACTCAACCACATCTTAGCTTTATCCCTTAGAGAGAAAGGAAATAACCTAAGTCTTATGGCATCATCTAATACACCATCATATTTAAATGTAGCACACAATTCTAAAAAATTGGCAAGATGTAAATTTGGGTTTTCAGTTGGTGTTCCCCCAAACTGATTATTTGATACCATTTGGATAATAACATGTTTAAGCTCAAATGAATTAGCTACTATAGTAGGTTTTTGAATACTGCAAGGAAGTTCATCTACCGTAGGGTTGGAGTAATCTCGAAAAGGTCTAAATTTTTGATGAATTTCAACATTTTGATTGTTTTGGATTGCCATTACTGTAATTTTTTTTATTTATCAACATTTTTAATTTTTTTGGTTTTTTTAACAGTTCTTTCTAATTCATAATTATTGGGTACTAGTCATTCAAAATTTGAACTATGCATACACTAACATAAAATAAAATAAAATAAAATAAAATAAAACACACAAAATAAAATATTATAACTTTTTAAAGTTTAAATAAGACTTTCTAAAAATAGAAAATTTCTCTTAAATCAATCATCTTATTTAATTTCTCCAGCAACGGCGCAAAAAACTTGATCCCGACTGTTTATATGCAATAGTATAACAATAACTTTAATTATAATTTTCACTTTATTTCCTTACTTTGCAACAGAACCAAAAACTTGATCCTAAAGAAAATAAGAATTTAACTCCTTAATTTATATATTAGGATACTACGCAAGTATACGTCTCGTTATTTTAACTCCTTAATTTATATATTAGGATACTACGCAATTATATGTCTCGTTATTAAGTAATATAGGACTTTTTGAATAAGACCTGAATATCGAATCCACAAGTAAATTATGCAATATGCACTATTGAACAACAAACTTTTTATTCTAAAGAGACAATTACTTAAATTATAGATATTTTTACAGTATTAAAATTCAAATCTTTTTGGTATTTTTAATATTTTGACAAAACATTAACAACTAAATAAGAAAACTTGAGTTTATGTAAATGGAAAGCACTTGATAAAAAAATATCTTTCTCCTGTATGGTTTTGTGTCAGCGTTTCAATAACAAGTGTAGGAATTATGTTGTGGAAGTATGCTAATTGTGTGTGCCAAAAAGGAGCAATTATATTCTTTACCCTTACTAGAGATGCTATAAAGAACAATGGCTAATTTAAAGTTTGAATATTTTTGAACAGGACAGAGACCAGCTCTAACTCTAGAGTTCCCTCGATTCCCTCCACCTGGGGGCTAACATCTCGTATCTGAACCTAAAACAATTAACCATGTTGGGGGCTTTAGCTGGTCACTTTAATGTCCTCTAACTCTACACCGTTCAAATATTAATTCCTTATTTATTTTCCCTAAATCATATGAATTACATTCTTATTCATTAAATTTCATGTGATTCTTTCTAATTGTTGACTAAGACAATATCATCTCGGTTCTTATATGTTCTCACATAAAATTTTAACATCTAGATGGGCTAGATCAAGAAGTAAATAAAGTACATGGAATTAAATCATCACAACTTCTACCAACATTAAAGATTAATACTCTCCAAACCTACCATCCAACTCCTTAATTACTTATCATTTTAAGGAGAAAGATAAAAAAAACTACTCAAAATCCATGAAGAAAACAAAACCACACTTTAGTTAAGAGTAGAAATCATTGTCAATCCAACAAGAAGTCTCAATTAAAATTAAAAGTAGTTCAAAATGAAAGCTAAAAAATTATCTCAAATCCTCCTCCAAACTCTTGAAGTACTTTTGAATCTCTTCTTTTTTACACCACTCTCAAAATAAACTAAAAACAAAAAGGATAAAGTAAATTTGTGTGGTGCCAGAAAATCTCTCCAAAACTATCTCTCAAAACTCCTCACGACTTTTCTTCAAACTCTTTTCAGAACTTTCAAGCACCCACTACAAATGTCTTAACTTTATTCTTTTATAAATTTTCCAAGAGGTGCCTTGGAAATTCTTCAAAATGTGTCCAAATTTGATGCATTGTCCAAGGGAAGTCTCTTTTAACAAGTCTTTTAATAATATTTTCATTCCTAGAGGTCAAAACCACTCTCTTTAGCTAATAGGTGCCTCAAATGTGTCTTCAAAATTTGGTCAAATGAAGAAAACAGTCAAATAACAGCCTCTAGCACTTAAACGAGGGGCAAATGGCGCTTAGGTGCGGCCTTCTTTGTTTCACAGGGGCGTAAGCGCCGGATCTGGCGCTTAGACGTCAAAACACTTTTGCACAAAATTAATATTTTTTCTCCAAATTTGATCCTTTTTCACGCCTTTTAGCATTTTTTAACTTTTTTACTTGTACCTGAAAGAAAAACACACAAATACATTCCATTAAAGTGCAATATCTCAAAAATAGTTATAAAAATGAGTCTACAAACATTATATAATTTAGGTGTATTAGGTATGTGAGAGAGTGTAGTGTGTGCAAGTTAGCCCCACCAAAACTAGATTACCAAGGGTTAGTCCTAAGGTCTGACCATCCTATGGGGGACTCCCCTTGAGGTCCTTCATATTGACCCTAACTAGTAAGTGCTAGAGGTCAGGACCAATATTTGGAACTTCAAGTTGAGTAAAGAAGGGTTTAGAATTTCTAATGGTGAGGGTTCCTTTTTTAGTCCTCTATGAGTGGTCAATAGGAAAGTCCTATGGCTAGACCCTAGGCTACTAAAGAGGAAAAAACTAGATCTCAACCAAAAATAAGGTCAATAATTCCCAGCAAGGGCAAGCCTTTAGAGATAATTACATCTCTACAGTTGTAAGCCCTAAGGAAAACTCTCCATTAATATAATGAATTAAATTGTGAGAAGTGGGACTTTCATGATTGAGGTCAAAGAGAATCTAAATTGGAAGAATTAAGCTCAATGGAATGAGATTAATAATCTGATGAAAATGCTCATGGGAAAGGTCCAAATGTAGAGATTCCACCATCCGATGAAGGTGTCCTATACTTGAAGATCAATAATTGAAGATTTTTGAAAAGGCCGATAGATTTTGAATTGAATAGATGATGATAAGCCAATGATATTTGATTTTGACTCACATTAGTGATTAGAAATCATAAGTTTTGATTCAGGAAAAGAAAGATTTCTAGCTAAGAATTGATACTCTATAATCTAGAAGGAGTTCTTAGGGGCGGGCTAAACTAGGATTTGTGAATTACATCCTCGGTTAAGTTGCTCATGAATTTTCATCATCCTCAGAAAGTTGGTATCCATTGACAATCATAAACAAAATTCTCCTATAAATTTTTAAAAATGGAGGAATTGTATTGTATTCTGAAATACCTTCATATTTAACTATGAGTTACTTCATTCTAAAGAATTCCCCCAAATATTAGAAGTTACTTTCTTATTTTGTATGTATTAGTCCTTAACACTAATAATGGTACCTAAGTTAACTTTGGCTGTTATACTTAGACTGACCTGAGATAATTATTTGTTCCTTGGTTTGGTGTATAAGTTAACTAAACAAAGGTTCATGTCAGATCTACCTAGGTTTTGTTCTCACTTTTAACCTTATTTTTTTTAAAACGTTGTTTGAGGTTCAATATTTAATGTGTGTCCTACTTTAGTTCATAAGTTTGTCAGTCATGCAGAAAAAAAACTAAGTTTTTCTAAGTATTGAATTTACTTTAGAGTTTTATTTTGATGTTTATAATGAAAACTAATGTGAGAGGTTTTCATTTGTTCTTTATATTTTACAACTATTTTTTTTTTAATTTAAATTTGTATGTGCAGTGAAACATGACATAATAGAGTAAATAACACATATTTAGCCTTGGATTATACTTCTATCAGGATCAGTTTGAGGTAAACTTGATTTCTAGCTAAAAATTGAGCTCAGATGTAATATTAGCCAGTTTTTTTGAGATTTAATGAAACTTAGTCAAACATGTGTTCACTTGGATAAATTTTGGTTAAATTTGGTTGATTTAGGTTAACTTGGGTTGATTTGGATTGACCTGAGTTGACATATGTTAGGTTGGGCAAGGTTAGGTCAAACCTGGGTTGGGTCAATTTAGACCTCAATTGGGTTAGGTCATCTAGGGTTGGGTCTACTTGGACCTAGGTTGGCTCTCATGTGGCATGGATTGCATCAGATTGGACCTAGTTGGGGTTTATGTTAGGGTAGGTTCTAGTTTGGGTGCAAGTTTATGCTTAGATTAAGGCTTGAGTCGGATTAGGATTTGGATTAAGCCTAGGCTCAGTTAGGTCTCTGAGTGGGGTACCATGAAAATTTTAAAGTCATTTTAGTTGTGTTAAATTAGTTTTGTATGTGGAAAGCCCTAGGGGAAAAATGGTAATTTTGGAATTTTAATACCCTAATTAAATTTTAGGTTAACCAAATGGGAAATGGGCAATTTTGATTATAACGAACCCTTTTGGATGTTTGAAACATGTTGAGATAAGAGGTAGAAACCAACTAGTTAACTTTCATGACAAGGATAAACTTGTAATTTTATAAATTATTGTGACCTGGAAGTCAATTTGATTCAGTGATCTTGAGGTAGTGAGCTTTCTCTAGGAAGATAATAATTCACTTATTTGAAGGCCCTGATTGGTGTGGAACGATAAGTTTGATCCTTTGATAAAAATAAGTACTTTTAATTCAACATTTTGATAATTATAAATCTATCCTGAGATTGTATTTAAGGGCTTTGTAGTGAGCTATGCTTGATATTCAAACTTGTTTAATGAGGTTTATAAAAGAAATATGACTAATTAATGAACATCTCTAATCACTACCGACCCAACTTTAATTGTGGGTACAAGATCTCTAATCACTTCAATTTGCCCTCAGGGTATCCACCTACATTACTCTTAAATAAAATATTGAGTGAATACTTGTTACCACACTCTTGAGATAATTAAAATATTACTTTTCACTGAGCATAGGTAGTTTAAATCTAATAAATCTTAATTTAATTTTTGATGATTAAATGAACAATATAATATGTTCAAATGGACTTGAAACGTTTTCAAAGTTGTTTAGGATTATCCCTCGAACACTTTTATGCTCTTTGGATATTCTGAAGGATATTTGAACTTATTATATTTTTTTCCAAAAAAGTATCCATTAAAACTTTAGGTACCCACAAAGTTATGCATAGAGACCCGATAATTCACCTAAATCAATAAAATACCCTACACTACTTATCCTACCCAATGCTCAAAGGTTTTAGTCTTCTTTAAGGTATTTAAATTATTGTGAGAAACTGGTAATATTGGTTTTTTCCACATACGGATAATTGGGCTTATGTAAGTTTGAGGTCTAGGTGGCTAGGGCAATGAAAATAATGCTAATGTGTGCTAAAACGAAGGATATGATGTGGGAATTCAGAATAGTATCTCATACCTCAAGGACCTTTAATGAAAGGAGAGGATAAGGATTGATGATACTATTTGATGACACTTGAGAAGATGATTGCTCTGAATAATCTTAGGTTGCTTGTAGTCCTAACTTGATTAGATTGATTAACCTGTGGATGACATCACCATACAAAAAAATAAATTTTTTAACAAAATATTCTTTTGCATGATAAAATAAATTTTAAATACATGATAGTTGAATTATAAAAAAAAATAATTTTGTAATGGTCCATGGTTAATCACATGAATCAATATTAGGACTGCCCTCTATAGATGATAGGGTTGGGATCTCTTACTTCTTGTCGAGAAGCACATAGCCCAGCTCTGAGCCCCCATATTTATCAATGTCTTTCAACTAGTCCAATCTTTCACTTGTGTTTTCTTATGACTTGTTTTCCAAGGTTAGAATCATAATATATTTTCAGGAAATTTAAATAAATTACAAGAAAATCAGATAGAGTTTCTGGTTCGAAATAAAATTTCCTGCAAATGTATAATGATGCTAACCTTGCACCGATAGCAGAGCCCCAGGTACGCTTTTATGTTTTATGCAATGTAATTTTAATTAATTACTTTAGAACATTTTATTACTTGCATTTATTTACCTTACTTGCATACCTTTTCCAAAACTAAAAATTACTAAAACATTTTAAAAAGTGAACAACATTTTTGAAAAATACAAAACAACAATTTCATAACACATCCTCTTGAATTTGCGGGAGTCCCTCAGATAAGGTAACCCATGGTTACTAATGAGATTTCTATAGTTTAAATAATTTTAACTACTCATTTAGACTAAGTAAATTAAAGATAAAATAGTGGCACTGGCATGAGGAAACCAAAGGATCCTATCTGGCGTTGCTCTAATAATTGTAGCCCCCCTCCCCCCCGGTAATGGTTAATAACAAAAATTGTCACTTGTTACTTACGTGATAAAACCTTTTGAACCGTTGAACCTTAGGACTGCTACTTTGAAGAAGAACTTGGAGTTGACTCTATGTGCAGCATGATGACCAGAGAAAAATATGTTGAGATTTTATTTTCATAAATATGTTGAGATTTTCATACATATTTTATACTGCTTTTGATGATATTGCACTTTAAAAAAAGGTATTTTTGATGTTTTGTTGCAGAATGATGAGTTAGAGTCAATGGATCAAAAAGATACAAAAAGGAGCAGATTTGAAGCAAAAAGGACCAAAATGTGGAGATTTGAACTAGGGCGCTGACGGTACCAACGACCCCGCCGAGGATGAGTTTTTGCCCAGGCTACATGATAAAATCTCCAAAAGGTCGCCGATGGCGCCATCGAGGCCGTCGACGGCGAGATTGATGGTTATGTGTACTTGTGCAATGGATAAGGCCAAATTTTGGAGGGGTGCTTAAGCAACTCTTGGGAAAACACATCCACATCATTAAAGAAAAGATTTTGGCCGAGAAAGGAGAGAGAGGAGAGCGAGGAGAGTAGAGAGGAGGTGGTGAGAGCTCTTGAGAGCTTGGAGGTTAGAAAGGTTCCATTAGAGTGAAGAGATTGTGAGGAATTCTTCGAGAGATTGTAAGAGTGGAGGGAAAGCATGAGATTTTTTCTTCCTTGTTATTCTGAAGAGGAGTTATGTGTGTTGTAAAGAAAGGAAGAGATTCAGAGGAACTTTGAGGAGTTTACTTGGGGAGAAATTAGAGATAAGTTTGTTTATTTGTTATAGTTTGTATGACTTTGAATTTATAAATGAATTCCGAGTTTTATTGCACTTTCCCCATGAGATCTGAGTAGTTTTCTCTGTCTTTCTCCTTGTCTCAAGATTTGTGAAATGATGATTTGAATTGGTGA
>NW_018164641.1:192792-197109 GCF_001263595.1 Phalaenopsis equestris | reverse complement strand
CTTGGAATTTGGGTGCAAATAAATAGGGAAATAATATTTTCGGGCATAGAATTGGAGATTTTATAGTGACAGACTAGAATCCCAAATTTGGTCTTATCGTTTGAGTGCTGATGTGTAGATGTTAGCCCTCAGGTGAGGGGAACGTGGGAGCTCTAAAGTGAGACTCGGTATCCTCCCAGCCTAGCTGCAAAATCAGTAACCAAGCATAGGATTAGCCAATGTTCTTTATGTCTGGACCAAATGGTAAAGAATAGGTGTGCTCCTATTTGGCACAATACAGTTTGAACTAATTTATTTTGTCTATTTCACTATAATTTCTTGACAAGGAGAAGGATGCTTTCTTATATATCACAATCGTACCTTCATTAGCATGTTTAGTTATTTTATAGATTAAATTACATAATTATTTCAATTGCCTATTAGTGACAGATAAGCAAATTGAACTTCATTATTCTAATTGAAGTATTGCTTTTTATAAAATCTTATTCCATAGATTTAACTACTCCCTGTGGGATCGATATCTAGGACTCTGTTAGAGCCCTATATTACTTGAGCGATACATAAACTTGCGTTGACAAATTTGACTTTAACATTATTGAATGTTATATTTATACATCTTAATCAAATTAGACACATCTATAAAGTCGCGATCAGGTCTTTGGATGTCGTTGCTAGAAATTAAATCTTCTAGTAGCGGCATCAAATTCTTGTATTTGTCGATTTACAAAAAGTTGGTCAAGTTTTTGGTGCCGTTGCCGGGGAGTATAAGAGTAACTAACAATTTAGGATTATTTAAAAGTTCTTACTTAAATTGCAACTTAATTTTATATTTAGCTAATTATATTACTGTGTACTGATTTCAAATTGTATGCGCAAATTTGGACCTGAAAATCTTATACCTTACGATTCAAAAATAGAACGCACTGTTAGAAAGATTAGAAGATTAAGAAGAAAACCTAGAAATTTTGATACAATGGAAAACAACATGAACAATCAAGGAATGGAAAATGAACACCAACCTAGACCCTTACGAGATTATACAAATCCTATAGCAAATGAAATTCACTTATCTATCCAAAATCCTGATGTAGCTGCTAATTCATTTGAGCTTAAACTTGTTATTATCCAAATGGTACAAAACAAACAATTGGAGGAACAACAAATGAAGATCCTAATTTACACCTCTCTAGTTTTTTAGAACTATGTGCTACTTTTAAATATGACAGAGTCTCAAAAGATACTGTTAGGCTTAGACTTTTTCCTTTTTCACTGAGGGATAAGGCTATGATGTGGTTAAACTCGTTCTGACCCCGTGTCACACGCTTACGGATTATTTTGAATCAAGAAATTTCTATCCAAATATTTCCCTCAATCCAAGACTGCTAAACTAAGAAATGACATAACATCGTTCTGTCAGATTGATGGAGAGTTAATATATGAAGCTTGGGAGAGATTTGAAGATCTTCTTAGGAAATGCCATCGTCATTCTTTATATGAAGATTGGTTAATAATTCAAACTTTTTATAATGGATTAGTGGGATCTCTTAGATCGATTATAGATGCTGTGGCTGGTGGTTCGTTAATGTCAAAACCTTTTGATGAGGCTTATTCATTAATGAAAGAGATGGCTACCAATAATTTTCAATGGCCCTCTGAAAGGGTAAATCCTAAAAGAGTAGCTAATAGTATCCATGATTCTGATGCAATATCTATGTTAGCTTCGCATATTGCTGCAATATCAAAGAAATTAGATCAGTATGTGATGAATTATTCTCCAACACCTCTTGTGATGGAAGAAAATTCATCTGGGCAATTTATGGATGTTCAACCTTCATATGAGACTTTAAACGCTATTAATAGACCCAACAACCCTTATTCAAATTATTATAATCCAGGTTGGAAGAATCATCCAAATTTAAAGTGGAATAACAATTCTTCTACAAATCAACAATGGGCAAACAACCCATTAGATAATTCATCCCACAAAGGAAATGTAACTTATCGACCTTCTCATCCTCCAGGATTTAAGAGTAACACTCAAATTAAGGAGAAAAGTTGTCTATGGAAGAACTAATATTAAACATGGGTCAACAGTTGCAAAATCAAGGAAATCAATTACAAAATCAAGGAAATCAATTACAAAATCAAGGAGCTCCTATTAAGAATATTGAAAACCAATTAGGGCATATCGATACTACGCTTAGTAACCGAACATTAGGAACTTTTCTGAGTACTGTGGAACCAAATCCTAAAGATTAAGGAAAAGAACAAATCAAAGCGATTCAATTACAAAGTGGAAAGGAATTGGAGACAAGTGTGAAAAAAGAAATAGAAACTGAAAAAGAGAAAGTAGATACTGAAAAAAAAAAAGGATAATGAGTACCCAGACTTAGAGTATCCATTTACACCAATGAAAATTACTGTGGAAAAACCTCCACCACCGTTTCCTCAAAGATTGAAGCAACACAAAAAGAATAAAAAATTTTCAAATTTTTAGAAATTCTTAAGAAGCTAACAGTAAACATTCCCTTCGTAGAATATTCCCTTCGTAGAAGCTTTAGAGCAAATGCCCAATTATGTGAAATTTATGAAAGATATTTTGAACAAGAAAAGAAAGTTCACAGATAATGAAACTGTCGCACTTAGAGAAGGGTGTAGTGCAATTATTTAGAAAAAGCTACTTGAAAAATTAAAAGATCCTGGTAGTTTCACTATACCGTGTGCTATTGGTGAAAAATTTTATGGAAGAGCTTTATGTGACTTGGGAGCCAACATAAATCTTATGCCTCTATCAATTTTCAAAAGACTAGGATTAGGAGAAGTTTCACCTACTTCTATAACTCTTCAATTAACAAATCAATCAGTTACATATCCTAAGGGATCTATAGAAGATGTGTTAGTAAAAGTGGATAAATTGAAGATAAAGAAATACCTATCATTTTAGGGAGATCATTTTTAGGTACTGGAAAAGCTATGATAGATATTCAAGAAGGAGAATTAACTATGAGATTTAATGATCAAGAAGTGACTTTTAACATTACAAAATCTATGAAATACCCTGCTGTTGAGAGAGACAATGAATGTTTTTGCATGGAAACTATTGAACATCTATTGAACAAACATTTTAAAGAACATTTTGAAGATAAAAAGCATTTTGAAAAAGAAGTGCATTTTGAAGAAGAAATTGAAGAGAATGATGAAATTATTCTAGATAAATTAGAAAATGAAGAATTAGATTATGTTCAAGAAAATTTTGAGATGTTGGATATCACAGAAAATGTTGATCAGAATCTATTTCCTTCAATTATAAAACCACCTGAACTTGAGTTGAAAACATTACCTAACCACTTGAAGTATGCGTTCTTAGGAGACTCATCTACATTACTGATTATTATATCTTTAGAATTAAATGATTTACAAGTACAAAGACTGTTAGATAAATTGAAAAGATATAAGAAAGCTTTTAGTTGGACCTTAGCAGATATAAAAGGAATCAATCCTTCGATCTGTATGCACAAAATTATATTAGATGAACAATATAAACCAAGAGTTGATCCACAAAGGAGATTAAACCCAATGATGAAAGAAGTAGTAAAGAAGGAAATTTTGAAATGGTTAGACACTGGAATTATATATCCTATTTCAGAGAGTGCGTGGGTAAGTCCAATTCATTGTGTTCCTATTAAAGGAGGAGTGATTGTTGAAACCAAAGAAAATAATGAATTAATACCTACAGACAAGTTACTGGGTGGCGTATTTGCATTGATTATAGAAAATTGAACATTGCCACCAGGAAAGATCACTTTCCTCTACCATTTGATAGACTTGTTGGGCACAAATATTTTTGCTTTTTAGATGGATATATCGGTTACCATCAAATTTTTATTGCTCCTAAGGATCAACAGAAAACAACATTTACTATTCCTTTTGGAACTTTTTCTTTTCGAAGGATGCCTTCCGGACTATGTAATGCGCCTGCAACACTCCAGAGATGTACGATGTCTATATTTAACAAGTTAATTGATGTTGGATTGGAAGTATTCATGGATGATTTCTCTATATTTGGAACATCATTTGACGCATGCTTAAATTATCTTGAAAACTTTTTGGTGTTATGCGAAAGAACTAACACCTCCTACTAATGTAAGAGAAGTTAGGAGTTTTCTTCGACATGTTCGATTTTACAGGCATTTTATTAAAGATTTCTCAAAAGTTACTAAACCTCTATGCCAACTTTTAGAAAAGGACAAGAAATTTGAATTTACTAAAAGCTGTTTAAATGCCTTTGAGTTATTAAAAGAAAAATTAATCACAACC
>NW_018164641.1:190020-192626 GCF_001263595.1 Phalaenopsis equestris | reverse complement strand
GTTACTGGCCATTGTGTATGCTTTGGATAAATTTAGATCTTATTTAATTGGAGCTAAATTTATTGTGCTCACTGTTCACTCAGCTATTAAATATCTGATGCAAAAGAAGGATGTCAAACCAAGAATGATTAGATGGATATTATTAATGCAAGAATTTGATCTTGTGGTTATTGATAGAAAGGGAACTGATAATCAAATCACGGGTCGTTTATTGAGATTAGGAAACCATGAATTATATAACACCGACAATAACACCGACAATGAAATTACAGACAGTTTTCTTGATGAACAACATTATAATGTTAGTGAGCGGAAAATACCATTGTATGATGATATTGTTAACTATATTGTAAGTGATATTTTGCCACCTATGCTGACACCACAACAACAAAGAAAATTTATACATGATGCAAAAGCATATTTTTGGGATGAGCCTTATTTATATAAACAATGTAAGGATCTGATTATGAGAAGATGTGCACCTTATGAAGTAACTGAGCTAATCATTTAGAAATGTAGTGATTCTGAATTTGGAGGAAATTTCGGGATTGATAAAATTGCTTATAAAATTTTACAAGCTGGATTTTATTGGCCTACTATATTTAGAGATGTTTATAGATATATAAAAACTGGTGATTGATGTCAACGAGTAAGAAATATATCAAGAAGAAATGAAATGCCTCTAAATTTCATATTGGAGGTTGAGATCTTTGATGTTTAGGGATTAGATTTTATGGGACCATTTATTCCTTCATTTGGGAACTTATATATATTAATTGTTGTAGACTACATTTCTAAGTGGATTGAAGCACAAGCTTTACCTCGTTGTGACGCTAAAAGTGTTTCAAGATTTTTAATGAAAAATATTTTCACTAGATACGGAATGCCTAGAATGATTATCACTGACGGAGGA
The DNA here is from genome assembly GCF_001263595.1 of Phalaenopsis equestris. Classification (NCBI taxonomy): domain Eukaryota; kingdom Viridiplantae; phylum Streptophyta; class Magnoliopsida; order Asparagales; family Orchidaceae; genus Phalaenopsis; species Phalaenopsis equestris. Next base: position 191,713 of record NW_018164641.1, on the reverse strand, counting down.
TCCCATTTTAGGAATAAATATATTCAGAGATCGGCAGAAAAGTTTAATATTATTCATCGAATCTTTACTTCTTATCACCCTCAAACCAGTGGGTTAGCTAAAGGTTCTAATAGAGAGATTAAATAAATACTTGAAAAGACTGTAAACCCTAGTAGAGTAGATTGGTCTACTAGACTGGATACCGCATTGTGGGCTTACAGAACTGCTTATAAAACTCCTATTGGAATGACTCCTTACAGACTGATTTTTGGAAGGACTTGTCACTTACTAGTAGAATTGGAGCATAAAGCATATTGGGTGATTAAAGAATACAATTATAATTGAAAGATGCTGGTAAGAAGAGATTGTTACAATTAAATGAATTGGAAGAATTTAGAAATGAATCTTATGATAATGATAGAATTTATAAGGAAAAACTAAAGTTATGGCATGATCAGAAGATTAACCAAAAGAACGTTGTACCAGGACAAGAAGTTTTGCTTTATAATACTAGGCTGAAGTTATTCCCTAGAAAATTGAAGTCTCGTTGGTTATGGCCATTTACTGTGACTCAAGTTTATACTTGCGGAGTTGTTGAGATTGAAGATCAGAAGACGAGAAATAGATTTAAAGTAAATGGACACATATTAAAACCATATTTTGAGGGTAAATGACAAAATTTTAAAGAGGTTTTAATGATCAATCAACTTGGATGACACCTGAATAGGTCGGGCTGACGACGTTAAACCAAGCACTAGTGATTATAGTAGTTGTTATTTGAATTTATGATTAGTTAGTGGTAGTAATAAACTCTACAACTCTTTTTTACCCTTGAATTATCATAAAAATTGGATCCATAATGGAAAATTAGAACGCTTTTGGACCAGAGCAAAACTGTGCAATTTTTGTCTTAGGCGCCGACGGTGCCATCGACACCGCCAACGGCGGGCGGGCCCCAAAGTCCAGGCAAAAACAAAAAAAAAGCAGCACCCCGGCGGCACCTTCGACCCCGCCGACAGCGAGACCGGTGAGATGACGGTTTCTTGTGTTTCAGTGGCGATTTTTGTCGGTTTTTGGTCGGGAGTTACAATTTTAAACTCCCAAATTCAATTCCTATTCTTATTTTCCCCCAAAAATGAAGTGAAACTCCACCAATTGCATTCCTATGCCAACCAATTCCCTTGATAATCCCAGAATGTGAGTTCGCAATCGGTGAAAGTTTATTAGTGCGGAAGTGCAACGAATCTTCAACAAACTACTGATGAAGAAAAGATTGATCAAGGAATGAGTATTCGTGAATCGAGGACTCTAGTGTGTTTGAGGAGATGTTGAGGCGGAAGATCAGTGAGGCGTTGTGTTATACTACCGCCGCTGTGGTTGTTCCTGTGGTAAAGGAATTCTATGCAAATTTGCATGGAATCAACCAGGGAGTTCTTTATGTGTGTATTGTTTATGTGCGAGGTAGGTGGATCCCTTTTACTCCTGCATGAATCAACGAATTATACATTATAGAGAACATTCATGTCTGCCACTATTCAAATTTCGTCCTGACAAGGAGCCAGATGAATGAAATTTACCATTATTTAACAGACGAAACTGACGATTGGGAAATGAGAGAGAACAGGAATGTTATTTTTTCTTCAACACTTTTGAATCGCGTCTTTAAACACTGGCACTTCTTCATTTCTATGTAACTTTTACCGACAATGAAAGG
>NW_018164641.1:186197-190008 GCF_001263595.1 Phalaenopsis equestris | reverse complement strand
GGTAAAGTTTCTAAGGAAATTTCTAAGGAAAGTGTTATTTTGAACTACTATATCGAAAGGGGACTGTCGATCGATATTGGATCAATAATTGTGAGGTTAGTTTTGGGCCGGATCGTTCATGGATCAACTTATGGGCTTGGACACCCTTCCACAAATTTTTCACTTTGCAGCCAGTCCCAAGTATCCTACAAAAATTAGGAAATGGTACTGCTACCTTGGAAGCCTTTTGACCCAACTAAAAGATTCCCATCATTTGAAGATGAAAATGACTTGGCCATGATAGTTGATCAATCATCTTAAAATTCACTGCTAGTTCAACCTTAATTCCTGATAAAACTCTGGTGATTCTGCGCCGTATCAAGAAATTGGAGAAGGAGGTACAAAATGTGATGAATACAATTAATAATATCTATGATTTCTTTGATCATTTAGACTAGAGGATGAAAGTACATTTTGATTACTCTGGGCATTTAGAAGAAGTTTTATATGACTGATGAAGAGGATGAAACTGATAGAGAAGGATTCTACTAAAGAATTTCCATTCTGACCCTTCTACAATCTCTTTGTTCATGTGCAAACAATGGGTGATCTCAGAGGAGAATCTAGTACTGACTCTGAAGAATAGTAGATTTATATTACTACCTATTTGTTTATCTATGTATGATGCTACCTTTGTGTTTATGTGTGTTTAGATTTGAACTTTGTGTTTGCATTGCTTGGGATGTATGCTTTTAGATCTTTGCATAGTTGAGACTAAGCATAAGAAGTTTTGTTTTCAGCGTTTTGAGTGTTGTGACTTGGATTGCGACGCTGAATTAATTGAATTAATGTATTGAGGTTCAGGTTCAGAAAATACCAAACATAGGTGTGTTATGTAACATATATTGTACCCTCAGAATTTATATATAAATGTGATGTTTTGTGTTTTGAAAGTTTATTTGTGCTAAGTACATCAGTTAGTCACATAAAATTATGACTATAATGATTAAATAGATGTCGATGACGTTGAAATTGATCGAAATCCCAAAAATCCAGAATTTGAACATTTTGAATAGAGCCTGCCGACGGTGCCCTTGACGTCGCCGATGGTGGGAATTTCGCGCCGATGGCGCCCTCGACGCCGCCGACGGCAGGAATTTCCCGACGGCGCCATCAAGCCCGCCGACAGCGAGCTCGCGAAAATACCCCTTTAACCGCAATTTTCACCGGTCAACTGCCACTATTCATCTTCCCCTTCCTCTTAAGAATTCCATTTTCGACCTAGGGCTTGAAAGATCTTGGATTGGGAGGTGATTTCAAGACTTTTTGACACCGGATTTGATCTTCTCTAGGTAAGAGCTTCACTTTCACTCCAAGCTAAAAATATTTGATTTCCACCATGAATTTCTTCCACATTGAGGAGATCCAAAAATTTTGAGAATGTGAAGAAAATTTGGGAAGATTTTCATGGATCTTAATGTTGAACTCTTTGAATTTCCATAGGAAGCCATGATTTGAATACTTGAAGTATAATTTTGAATTTTCTTTGATTTGATTAGATTAAAAAGGCTCCACGATAAAAGAGACGATTTGAGTTTGACGAGTCTCGCTTTATAATTAGTCTCGCTTTGTCAATGCAACGGCTCAAACCCGTTTTACTTCAGTGTTTAAAGGAAAAAAGTGTATACAGGATCGAGTTTTCGAGAGTCTGGGTGGAGAAATTGAAAGGGTTATTGCGCAGGTTATCGCCGAGCGGAGGTGGGAAAACTTTTGTTACACCACCAATAAAGCAGATGCAAATGTGGTGAAAGAATTCTATGCCAATGTGACCTATTCCGAAGATGAAACTGTACAAGTGCATGGATTTCTTGTGAAATTTACCGCCGCCCGCATCAACACCTTTTTTGAAGTCCCTGATTCTTGAATTCTAATAGCTGCCACTATGAATCCTTTAGTACAATGGAAGGGCCCCTAAATGAGGTTTCTCACTGATGGAAAAGGAGTGTAGAAGACTAAACAATGAGAATGGGTAAAATTTTCTGCTTCCATGTTGAATGCCACCTCTAAAGCGTGGCACTATTTCATTTCCTCTACTCTGTTACCGACTTATCACCATAGTGAGGTAACTAGAAATAGAGCTATTTTAAATTTTTGTATTCAGAATAATAGAACTATAAATGTGGGGAGAATTATTTTTAAGAACATATTGACTACAGCAATTATTGAGACAAGTGGAGGGCTAGGACATCCTGGCCTTATTTATGCACTTTGCCAACTTTCTGGAGTAGAAGCTGGAGATGAAGAATGGGTTCACCAAATGAAACCCATTAGTAAATCCAATGTGAAAACTTATGTATCCCATGCAAAATGGAGAAATGGAAGTAGAAGTGAACAACCTTCTACTAGTAGAGATGTCCCCTCTATAAGTTATGACCTTCGTCCTCCTTCTAGCTCCCCTACCCTGACTGACTTGATGAATGAGTTGACCTTGCAGAGGAAGAGTATAAATTTGATAAATGAAAGGATTGGAGGTTTAGAACGCCGACATGATTATGATAGTGAGTACCTCCAGAGGCATTCTGATTTTGAGATAGCTTATTATGATGCTCAGGCCCAATACTACAGAGATGAGCCTGATGTTACATTCCTTGAATGCCCTCGTTATACTCAATATCAACCAAATCCACCTGCTGATCAAGGCGATGAAGATATAGCTTGGGATTTTGATATTTGAAGGAAACTGATGTATTTGTATTTTTATTTTTGTAATTTGTGTAATGTGGACAATTATTATTTGTACTTTTAATGCTTATGTTGATTTGGACACTTTCTAATTATTGTTTTAAATGTTTAATGTGGTAGTAGAAATGTGCATGTGTAGCTTATAGATGTTGCACAGTGCTATGTGGATTGTAATGTGATGTGATGTTTATTTTCATTTTACTACTTTTTTCTTTTGTTTAGTATTATGGTTTTGTTAAGAAATGTTGTATTTGTTTAATGTTTTAGTTTTCAAAATTTCATTTCCCAGAAATTTCTCTAATGATTTATATGTGTAGAAAGCTCCTAATATTACAGACCAGGTGAAGTAAAAATTTTAAGAAGACCTGCAAAAATTTCAGAATGATGAAAATGCCTAAATTGTTGAGGTATGATTTATATTTAAAGTTTTTCTTTCCACCAGTATTATCTCATATTTAAAAATTTAAGTTTGGGGGAGGGAAGAAAAAGATTAACTATTAGATGTCCTCTATTTAATTATTTTCAAAAATTATTTATATGATTTTATGTAGTGAATTTAAATCAGGTAACTATATTTTTATAAATATTTAAATATTTTGGCAGATTTAAAGGAATATTTTTGTTATAAAAACTAATTTTGTGACTTAAGATGTATAGTATAAGAGAATAAGATTATAGTCAACTATTTAAAGTAAAGGAAACTATATTTTTAAATATTAAAAATCTGGAAATTCATTTGAGAACAAAAGCTTGGGATTCAATGATGTAAAAACTATGAAATATCTATAGGGTAAAGGAATACTTTAAGTTTCAAATTTACGGAAAGAAAAGTGAAGTACAAAATCATTAAAGGCTATCCAGATATAGTAATCCTCACTTGAAAAAAGAAAAAAAAAAGGATTGAAAAAAAAATCCCTGAAAAGAAAAGAAAAATATATAGGATTGAAAGCAATGCAAATGAAAGAGAGAAAAGAAAGAAAACATTATGGAAGTGAGGAGAAGCTTGAGGATATGCCTAATAAAAAATTGGCTTCACTGGACCTACAAACCTGGAAAACCTAAGTACATTCCTGAACTTATATTTATGAAT
>NW_018164641.1:185703-186000 GCF_001263595.1 Phalaenopsis equestris | reverse complement strand
TTATAGTACTGCGGCAGAGCAATGTATTATCATCTTAGCGTTGTATGAGAATTCAACAAACACTCAGAAGAAAGAAAACAACTGATAATGACACTATAGTTAAGTTTGGGGGATTTCTGAAAAAATGAAAAAACCATGGGGTCTAACCAAAGGAAAATATGTTGAGATTTTCATACCTATTTTATACTATTTTTTATGATATTACACTTTAAAGAAAGGTTTTTTTGATGCTTTGTTGCAGGAATGATGAAATAGGGTCATTGGAGCAAAAAGATGCAAAAAGGAGCGAATTTGGAG